>NC_053431.1:78518902-78634450 GCF_007990345.1 Gossypium hirsutum | reverse complement strand
CTACTATAACAAGGTAGCCGATTCTTCTTTTTTTTTTTTATATAGTTCAACCACTCCTCTATCATCATTCACCTAACTTTAACATGAAACAACAAAACTCACCATTTCTCATCCAATAACATGAACAACAACCATTCTTGAACACTTTCTCATGACCGATTGCTCATGTTATCAACAAGATTCAAGGTTGAACATGGCTATTTAAAACATGCATGCATCTCTAAGACAACATTAAACATACCTTGGTCTAAAGGACCACCTTGGCCGAATCTTGTTTCCCCTTCTTCCTCTAGTTAGAACAATTGCAAAAGAAAGAAAATATGAACACTCCTTCTTCCCTCCTTGTTAAGCATTCAAACTCCCTCATTTTTCATGCCACAACATCAAACACTCTCCCTAGGCAAGCAATGGCCGAATCCCCCCCCAAGTTCTTTTCTCCCCTTCTTTTTCTTGGTTTTTTCGGCTAGGTGATGGCAAGTATGACACCCTTTTTTTTTCCCTTTTCTATTATTAATCCCATCATTTGTTCACCAAAGAAACATTTTAAATTAGAATGAGTGGAGCATTATCACTCCTTGGCCGGCCACCCATCATCTTTTGGGCAATTTGACATGCAAAACCACTCTTTTTGGTACATGCACTAATAGACCATTTGAATTAGACTATCATATGTTTACAATGTCTCAAATGATCCCAATTAATAATTTCTCATGCAATTGGTAAAATTAGGGAGTGAAACTTCCACATACTCATGTTCACACATAATAAGCATAGAATATAGCAAGTAATTATTTTTACGACTCGGTCTTGTGGTCCCGAAACCACTTCCCGACTAGGGTAAATTTTGGGCTGTCACAACTCTCCCCCCTTAAGAAATTTTCGTCCCCGAAAAGCTTACCGGTAAATAGGTTTGGGTATCGTTCTTTCATCGAACTCTCGGTTTCCCAAGTAGCTTCCTCGATCCCGTGTTTGAGCCATAACACCTTTACTAACGGAACCCTTTTGTTCCGCAACTCCTTCACTTCACGAGCTAGGATACACATCGGCTCTTCTTCATAACTCATATCGGCTCGAATTTCAACCTCCGACGGACTAATTAGGTGCGAAGGATCAGACCTATAGCGTCGAAGCATCGAAACATGAAAGACACCGTGTATCCTTTCAAGTTCAAGGGGCAAAATCAATCTATATGCAACCGGCCCCACTCGTTCAGAGATTTCGTACGGCCCAATGAATCTCGGGCTCAACTTGCCTTTACGGCCAAACCTAAGTACCTTTTTCCAAGGCGAAACTTTAAGGAACACTTTATCTCCCACCTGATATTCAATGTCCTTCCGTTTAAGATCCGCATACGATTTCTGACGATCTGTGGCTACCTTCAGACTTTCACGGATTACCTTTACCTTCTGTTCGGCATCTCTAATCAAATCAACTCCGAAAATTTTACTTTCACCGAGCTCGGTCCAAAACAATGGCGTACGGCATTTACGACCGTACAGAGCCTCGTAAGGTGCCATCTTAATACTTGATTGGAAACTATTGTTGTAAGCGAATTCGATCAAGGGTAAATACCGTTCCCATGTACCACTAAACTCGAGGATGCAACATCTCAACATATCCTCAAGTATCTGAATTATCCGCTCGGATTGACCATCGGTTTGTGGATGAAAAGCGGTGCTAAAATGCAGCTTGGTACCCAAAGCTTCTTGCAATTTCTTCCAAAATCGCGAGGTGAATCTCGGATCTCTATCCGACACGATAGAAATAGGTACTCCATGTAATCTCACAATCTGAGTAACATACAGTTCGGCTAGTTTATCCAATGAAAAATCCGTACGTACGGGGATAAAGTGAGCCGACTTAGTCAGCCTATCAACGACAACCCAAATCGCATCCTTCTTACTTGCGGACAATGGCAGTCCGGACACAAAGTCCATTGTGACTCGGTCCCATTTCCACTCGGGTATCATGATCGGCTGAAGTAATCCTGAAGGCACTTGATGTTCCGCTTTCACTTGTTGACATATTAAACATCTCGAAACAAAGTCAGAGATGTCTCGCTTCATACCATGCCACCAAAACCGACGTTTCAAGTCGTTGTACATTTTCGTGCTCCCGGGTGAATTGACATTCGGCTACAATGGGCTTCGTTCAGTATCATCGGAATGAGTTCCGAATTCCTTGGAACGCACAAACGACTTCTAAACCTCAAACAACCATCATCATCAATCTGAAACTCCGATCCTTGTTCGGAACACACTCAACTCGCTTTACAACCAATTCATCATCAACTTTCTGAGCTTCACGAATTTGATGAGTCAATAATGGTTTGGCTTTTAATTCAGCTGCTAACACATTGTCAGGTAGAACAGACAAGTGTACATTCATCGCTCGCAAAGCAAACAGTGATTTCCGGCTTAAGGCGTCCGCAACCACATTAGCCTTTCCCGGGTGGTAATCAATGACAAGCTCGTAATCCTTCAACAACTCAAGCCAACGTCTTTGTCGCAGATTCAAGTCTCGTTGAGTCATCAAATATTTGAGACTTTTGTGATCCGAAAACACATGGCACTTCTCGCCAAACAAATAATGTCGCCATATTTTTAGTGCAAACACAATGGCGGCTAGTTCGAGATCATGGGTCGGATAATTTCTCTCGTGTGGCTTCAATTGTCTTGACGCATAGGCCACAACTCGACCTTCTTGCATCAACACGCAACCCAACCCAAGTAGGGATGCGTCACTATAAACGACAAACTCCTTACCCGATTCGGGTTGTACCAAAATTGGAGCTTCAGTCAGATGAGTTTTCAGTTGATCGAAGCTTTTCTGACATTTCTCCGTCCATTCGAACTTAACATCCTTCTGAAGTAGCTTCGTCATTGGTGTGGCTATCATCGAGAAACCTCTGACAAATCGTCGGTAATAACCGGCGAGCCCTAGAAAGCTCCGGACTTCGGTAACATTTCTCGGAGGCTTCCAGTTAAGTATGGCTGAAATTTTGCTCGGGTCAACTCGAATACCCGATGCGGATACCACATGACCCAAGAAGCTAACCTCTCTTAACCAGAACTCACACTTACTGAACTTAGCATATAACTGCTTATCCCGCAAAATTTGCAATACTTGCCTCAGATGCTCAGCATGTTCGGTCTCATCTCTTGAATAGACCAAGATGTCATCAATAAACACAACTACGAACCGATCCAAATACGGCCTGAAGATCCGATTCATCAAATCCATAAACACCGCAGGGGCATTAGTGAGCCCAAACGGCATCACTAAGAACTCGTAGTGACCGTACCTCGTTCTGAAAGCAGTTTTGGGTACGTCCGAATCTCGAATCCGCAACTGATAATAACCCGATCTCAAATCTATCTTTGAAAACACCGATGCTCCCTTTAATTGATCGAACAGATCATCAATACGCGGTAACGGATACTTATTCTTTATCGTCACTTTATTCAGTTGACGATAATCAATGCACAACCTCATGGTTCCGTCCTTCTTTTTCACGAACAATACTGGTGCACCCCAAGGTGAGAAACTCGGTCGGGCGAAACCTCTATCCGTCAATTCTTGCAACTGAGCTTTCAACTCTTTCAACTCGGTTAGTGCCATGCGATATGGAGCGATCGAAATAGGCGTAGTTCCAGGTACAAGCTCAATACCAAACTCTACCTCCCGAACAGGTGGCAAACCCGGTAACTCTTCAGGAAAAACATCCGGGTATTCACAGACCACTGGCACCGATTCGGGTTTCTTTTCTAACTCCTTGTCATCAAGTACATACGCGAGGTATGCTTCGCACCCTTTCCTTACATATTTCTGGGCCAACATTGCTGATATTACAGCTGGCAACCCCCTTAAGTCCGCAGACTCAACTCGGATTATTTCGTTATTTGCGCACCTCAAGTCGATAGTCTTGCTTTTGCAATTTACAACCGCATCATGCGCGGTTAACCAATCCAAACCAAGAATAACATCAAACTCGTCGAACGGCAAAAGCATCAAATCAGCCGGAAAACAGGATTCTCGGATTATTAGAGGGCATCTCTTACACACTTTATCAACAAGTACGCATTGGCCCAAAGGGTTTGATACTCGAATTACGAGCTCAGTAGACTCAACAGGTAGAGTCTTACTGGTTGCTAAGGTTTCGCATACATATGAATGAGTAGAACCAGGGTCAATCAATGCAATCACATTAGTATCAAAGAGAGTGAAGGTACCAGTGATGACGTCGGGGGAGGATGCCTCCTCTCGTGCGCGAATGGCATATGCTCTAGCAGGAGCACGGTTCTCGGTGCGATCGGCCGTATCAGAAGCCCCCCTCTGACTACCACCCCTGCCTCCAAAAGTTCTCGGTGGTCTACCTCTAGATGTCACTCCACTAGGTCTTGCACCTTGAATCTTATTCTTCTCATCCAGCTCCGTGCAATCTCTAATGAGATGGTCCTTCGAACCGCACCCGTAACAGGCCCTGCTAGTAGACTTGCCCCAACATTCACCTAGGTGTCGTCTTCCACATTGGGGACATTCAGGTTTCTCGTGACGATTATTGCCCACACTAGCTACCGAAGTAGCTCGGCAGCCCATCGATGGTCTTGCCCTGATGGAAATTCCCGCAGTCGCCCTCGACTTATTAATGTCCTCCCTGAACTTCTTCACAGCTGAGAACGGAGCTTTACCCGTCGATCTTTTACGATAATCTCTAGCTTCAAATTCAGCCTTCCTCTTCTCCTTTCCAAGTTCCTCCGCCTTGCAGGCTCGTTCGACTAGTGTTACAAATTCCTTTATTTCCAAAATACCCATTAGTAGCTTTAAATCTTCATTCAATCCTTCCTCAAATCTTTTGCACATAGCAACCTCATCAGCTACACACTCCCGGGCATACCTACTAAGTCTTACGAATTCATGTTCGTATTCAGATACAGTCATACGGCCTTGCTTGAGTTCCAAGAACTCCTTACGCTTCTGATCAATGAACCGCTGGCTAATAAATTTCTTCCGGAATTCCGTTTGAAAGAAGTCCCAAGTTACTCGCTCGTTCGGGACTATGGAAATCAAGGTCCTCCACCAATAGTAGGCTGAGTCTCGCAACAAAGATACAGCACATTTTAGACATTCATCGGGTGTGCATGACAATTCATCGAACACCCGAATGGTGTTATCAAGCCAGAACTCGGCCCTTTCGGCATCATCAGTTACTATGGCCTTGAACTCCTCGGCCCCACGCTTCCTAATCAAGTCTACCGGTGGCTTACTCAGCCTCACAGGATCAGCGACTGATGGCATTACAGGCTCTTGGGGTGGATTATTCAAATTTGGGAATTGTTGGACAGCCGGGTTGGCTCGGGCATACTGCGCGACCCACTCATTCATCATGGTAAAGAAGGCTTGTTTAGCCCCCTCACCTTGATTATTCGCAGATGACTGAGGTTCAACAGGCAGCGTCCCTTGTGCAGGAGCAGCCGCTACGCTCTCAACGTCATCCGCTAGGGTTCTTTCTTCACCGGGATCCATTTACTAATCAAGACAAAAACATTTCAACCGTCAGAAGTCATCACCCTTTTAAACATTAACATTATGGCATGTATAGCTAGACTCATACGTGCTATGGTAGTCCTAGAACCGACTAAACCATAGCTCTGATACCAATAAAATGTAACACCCCGAACCCGAAACCGACATCGGAGTCGGACACGAGGTGTTAACTGGCTTTAACCCCTTACAAAATTTATTTTCCAGACACTGCCCAATCTGTGTACTAGTCGTTTTAAAAAAAATCATATCTTGAGTTTCGTAACTCAAAAATCAATTTTGTAATTTTTCCCAAAAACTATACTCATGTGCCCATCTATGTATTTTTTTCTAGAATTTTTGGTTGGGCCAATTAGTACAGTTTATTAGTCAAAGTCCCCCAAGTTGCAGGGGTCGACTACACTGACCTTTGCCCATTACGACTTGGATATCTCCCTACACGGGGCTTCAATACTGGTGCCGTTTGTTTCTATGAAAACTAGACTCAGAGAGGAATCTGTACATATATGGTACGACCCCTAATTATCTCTGGTTAATTTATAATGAATTTCCAAAGTCGGAGCAGGGAATCCAGAAACCGTTCTGGCCCTGTCCCACAAAAGTCTGATTATCTCTTAATATACTGCCCATATGATCATTTCGTTACTTCCTCATGAAAGCAGACTCATCGAGCTTCGATTACATAATTTATTCATCAATTAATTCCACTCCTACTATTTTTAGTGATTTTTCAATCTCATGACACTGCTGCTGCCAGCATCTGTTACGAAAGTAACTAGGTCCATTTCATGCCTACCCTTGATCCAACTCAATCGAACATTCGTGCCATTTTCGCATGGCTTAAAGTTTACATGCCATAATTCAAACACAACGTACTAGCTTATACATGCCAAAATGATCTTCTAAGCACACTAAGAAGAAAGTACCAAAACTTGCTATCCGGTGTGATGACTTCGATGACGGCCCGACCCCGCAAAAAATCGATGAGTCCAAGCAACCTATAATGGGTGACAAGGAAACACCGGGTGAGTTTATAACTCAGTAAGTCATAAGCAATGCTCTACTATACATCAATAACATTATCACAAGAGGAACAAAATGGAATGAGACAATTTACTCCATCCATACCGAACCATGCCATAGTTCCTCCAACCTATCGATTCAATTTCATATCAATTCATGCATTCACAACTCATATACTCATCAATAGGACATTGAAGCATTTTCATAAATCAATTTATTTTCGTTACAATCAAACAACAAAACGGCCTTTCACCCATCCTACGATAAATTTCTTTTATGTACGTGACTTCAAGTATAGTTGTCACATAGGTTCAACTTACCGAGCTCAACACCAAGTACAAGCATAGCACATACTAGTCATGTACTCAAGACACTTACCCGATCCGCTGTCCGCGATCGACTCAATAGTGTCGCACCCATAGTGTCCATAATGATTCACGAATGTATATCGAGTCCGCACACTCAGTGCTATATAATCAACTCGCACACTTAGTGCTACATAATCAAATCGCACACTTAGTGCTACATAGTTAGACTCGCACACTTAGTGCCGCATGGTCAATTCGCACACTTAGTGCATCATATTCATTTCGCACACTTAGTGCAACATAGTCGAATCGCACACTTAGTGCTGTACAATTTAATCCCGCGCACTTAGCGCCAATCTCATGGTCATAAATGGTTATCCCGCACGTTTAGTGCCGAGATCAACAACTCAGTACATCTTACCTCTTTTCATTCATTCAACAATTTCATCATCACATACGTACATGCATATATATATATGTATATTTATTCATTCCAATCAGCATCAATACATACACATTATGACCATTTAAAATAACACCCACTACATGCTTAATGACTTACTTTATGTTGGGTAAAATAATTCCGAGTCGGCTACTCGATGACCTTCGATTTCCCCTTGTTGGACGCCTCTCCTTTAGGTTCTTGAGCTTAAATAATACAAATAAGAGTATTCAATATTTAACCCAATAACATGTATTTATTTATCATATTCGACAATCATACATCATTAAATTTTTCAAACCAAGACGTCATTATATGACTACATATACACATATCCATATACTTAAGCTCAATAATTATAATGTAATATCATGTACCCACCTTAAGTATATTGCCGAATATACTTAATCATACATGCACCTAACCAAAACAATTTCCTAAAATCTTCATATCATTTATACACTAGGCCGATTGCTCTCACCAAGTTCACCTATTTTCTTCAACAATTCCTTCATTGTTCAAGCACATATTCGGCTAAGAAATGGCAATTTTTAGCAACCTTCGATTTAGTACCTAACTTTTACCACATATCAAATAACTTACTTCCTTACTCATGTGACCACGTATATTCGGTCATGCATGCACACATAAAATCAATTTGAAGACTCTATCAATCCAACATACAATCGGCATCTTCATCCACCATTCTACCAAGCATGTAATATTCAAACACAACCAAACTCACATTCGGCCCTAGCTCATAACAAGGTAGCCGATTCTTCTTTTTTTTTTATATAGTTCAACCACTCCTCTATCATCATTCACCTAACTTTAACATGAAACAACAAAACTCACCATTTCTCATCCAAATAACATGAACAACAACCATTCCTTGAACACTTTCTCATGACCGATTGCTCATGTTATCAACAAGATTCAAGGTTTGAACATGGGCTATTTAAAACATGCATGCATCTCTAAGACAACATTAAACATACCTTGGTCTAAAGGACCACCTTGGCCGAATCTTGTTTCCCCTTCTTCCTCTAGTTAGAACAATTGCAAAAGAAAGAAAATATGAACACTCCTTCTTCCCTCCTTGTTAAGCATTCAAACTCCCTCATTTTTCATGCCACAACATCAAACACTCTCCCTAGGCAAGCAATGGCCGAATCCCCCCCCAAGTTCTTTTCTCCCCTTCTTTTTCTTGGTTTTTCGGCTAGGTGATGGCAAGTATGACACCCTTTTTTTTTTCCCTTTTCTATTATTAATCCCATCATTTGTTCACCAAAGAAACATTTTAAATTAGAATGAGTGGAGCATTATCACTCCTTGGCCGGCCACCCATCATCTTTTGGGCAATTTGACATGCAAAACCACTCTTTTTGGTACATGCACTAATAGACCATTTGAATTAGACTATCATATGTTTACAATGTCTCAAATTGATCCCAATTAATAATTTCTCATGCAATTGGTAAAATTAGGGAGTGAAACTTCCACATACTCATGTTCACACATAATAAGCATAGAATATAGCAAGTAATTATTTTTACGACTCGGTCTTGTGGTCCCGAAACCACTTCCCGACTAGGGTAAATTTTGGGCTGTCACATGTAAACTGAAAAATATATAGGATTTTTCCTATATAATTCGTCACCTTTTTACTTAAATTTGTTGTTAAAACCAAGTAATTGCTTAATAAATTAATGAAATATATGAAAATATGAAATTGGGACATATAAATTATTAAAATGTGATTTTATGCTTTATTATATAGTTTTCATGCAGAAAATGGCTTCTTTTATATTAATTTGAGCATATTATATTTTCAAGCTATAAAGTGGGTCATGCATGATTAAATTAAATAATAAAATATAAATTTATATTTAATAATTTATTTTAAAATGTTTTATTAATAAATTGGGTTTTGGTTAATTAAGTAAATTGATCAATTAAAGTGGTTAAATTACATTCTCTGGTCCTCTAAATTATCTACTATTACTGGATAGGTCTGAGAGCTTTATGTTGATTACAAAACCATCCAAATGGAGGACCAAGTCAACCCAAAATTCAGCTGCACGTGGATGTTCATAAGTCAAATTTTGGTTTAATTACACAAGGTCCTTGAAGAGTTGAAGAAATCAGAGATTTACCCAGAGATTTGCAATTGATCGAGTCCTGATCCTGATGATGTTGTAGCCCTTAAATAAAGCAAAAATCAGCCACATTTCCACAAATCATGGCCGGCCACCCTTGGATGAATTTACAAAAGATGGACACTCCTATTTTTAGCAAACTAGCTCCCTTGCCTCACCTATAAATAAGACCCCATTTCTCACTTTTCTAATCATCCCTTATCCCTCATCCCTCAATCATCTCTCACTCATTCATCATTCTCTCCTCTCTCAACTCTTTTAGCCCTCATGCCTATCATCATCTTTGAATAAATATTTTTAGCAAATTAGCCTCTTAAAGAGCCTTTGGTCAGCCACCTCGGAGAGCCATCAGCAAAGGAGGGAAGCGAAGGAACGAAGGAACCCTCGTTAGTTAAATTCTTGGGTGGCAGCCACTCTGAATTGGGTTTAATCTTTCTTTTCCTTAATTTAATTCAAGAATGTTTTCTATGTGTTTACTGTTCTTATTTACAACAATGATAGCTTAATTTTATTTAAGCTAGGATGATTATTAAGATTGAATAATATTTATTTGATCCACGCTTATTATGTTTGTGCCTCAATCGATCATGTTTTCAATTAAAATCAAGTCTGTATTTCATTCATACGTGATTGAAATGCACCAGAATTAGCTGAGCGATCCTAACCAGACGATAGCTAATGGACACATAATTGAAATGTGCATGCTCAATTTAGATCCTAACCCGATTAAATTGTAGGTTACATTTGTTATCTATATAGTTTTTAGATTTGTGTGATTAAACTGTTTCAAACATAACACGTCCCTATTACCTCGCACGAATACTATGAAACCCTTAGTAAATAAGGATTAGTAAAATACATATTTACTAAGTAAAAGGATTCTGAAAGGACCTAATGTGGTTTCCAAACTCATGAAAGATCGAATTGCCATGGAATGTTTTTCCGAATATTGATAAGCATGTTGATAATAATTTGAGTTTAATTAAAGTAATTGTCCTAACTTATTTATGTTATAATTGTTGCTTATTGTGTTAATTCTGCTAAAATCTATTTCATTCATATAGTTGTATGTTAGAATAAATCACATCAGGGCTCATTGCATTTAGTTTAATATATTTTAATCATCACTTCTCAATTTTATTGTTTTTATTTATCAATTTGTTAATATAATTTTACAAATTAATTGACTTAGCACAAATACAATCCCTATAGAGACGATAACTCGATACTTACTTATTACTTGATAACAACTGTGTCCACTTGCACAAACCTGAGCGTTACAGCCGTGTGACCCAAGTTAGAGAGCTACATGGGGTCGGACACGGGCTGGGACACGGCCATGTGATTCCATTTCAAATGTCTACATGGCCTATGACATGGGCGTGTCTTTGGCCATGTGAGACTGTAACACCCCTTACCCGTACCCCGAGATTGGGATAGGATACGAGGCATTACTGAACACATACACAGTCATTCATGCAAAAATCGGGCCACAAAATTTTCATCCAAATTAAAACTTTCAAACACATGTATTTCGTCCCTTATATGCACCTTCGAGGCCTAAAACATACATCGGGGTGGTTCTAGACTAAACCGAGAACTTTCAATAAACTTTGGACAACTTAGTAAATTTCTTGCTTTAGAGAGTCACACGCCCGTGTAACTCTCTATTTGTGACATCAACAGAACAATTTGAACCACACGACCAGGCCACACGCCCGTGTGCTAGGCCGTGTCCTCCACACGGCTGAGACGTATGGTCGTGTCTCTACCCGTGTGGCTAACACTTAGGCTATTTTCCAAGCCTTCATGTTTCCCATAAACCCTTACAACCTTATACACATCAAACTCACAACTCATGGCATCATTTTAGTGATTAAACACCCTTTATTAAGACACATTCAACATTAGCTCGTCATTATACATATGTTCCACCTACTCATGATAAACTAGTCTAGCCACATTATTACACATTCATTTGACCTTGTCATCTCATTAATCACTTATACCATTAAACTATGGTTACTAACTTATACATCAAACATCCATGTTCAAGGCACTATCATCTTACCATAAAATTTTCAAAATTTTTGGTAAGTAGAGTTTATTCTTTAAAGTCACCCCTGTTTCACTGTCCAGCAGTTCTGACCCTTCTACATTAAAAATTAATTATCTCTTCATAGAAGATTTGGATAATGTTTCCATTTGCTTCTTTCAAAAATAGACTCATTAAGGATTTTAATCATATAAATTATAACCCATAATTATTTTTGTACAATTATTTATGATTTTCCCAAATAATAATAGGTGATTCCAAAATCATTCTAACTCTGTCTCACAAAAATTCAAATATCTCATACTATGAAATTATTTTACTCACACCATTTCCTTTATATGAAAATAGACTCAACAAGATTTAATTTCTTATCTTATTCAACCTCTAATTCGCTTTCCACCATTTTTGGTTATTTTTCAAAGTTACACAACTGCTGCTGTCCAAAACTGTTTTATTACTAAACTTCACTCTTTCATGTTTTCTTTGTAGTAACTTTCATTGTAACACTTACTCCATATCAATCTTACCAAAGTTCGATCACATATCGAGCATGTTGCTCATAAGTTTACACACACGAACCTTCACTTATTCATCACATAGTCATATTCAATTACACCCAGTCATTTCTTGTTGAACACATCGGAATAATAACGGATACCTGGTGGCCTGCACATAGTACCACCCTTGTAGTCAAATATACCTTTTTCACATAGTGGCCTTCACATAAAAATAGACTTGTGACCAAAGCTATCTTTTACACATAGTGTCTTACACTTAGTACCACACATGTGATCGAAGCTATCGGGTACGCATAGTAGCTTGCACTTAGTACTACACACGTGACCTAAAACCATTTTAAACACATAGTAGCCAGTACATAGTACTACACATGTGTCCTCACAATGGATTATTCGTATTCTGAAAGTCCAACTGGGAAATTCCTTGTAACACCCCTAACCTATATCCGTCGCAGGATTAAGGTCACGAGGCATTACTGAGCATACTTACAGTTCTGAACATTCTCATGCTCACATAAGTCATATTCATATTTACATGTAAAGCATATAATTAAATAATTATTAAACATACATTATAAACATATTGTATATTCAAATTTTAGGTTCATCAAATATACCTATTATGCCAATCACATAAACAACACATATGCATATTCACTTTCATTTTTTTAAATGAAACATAATGACAAGCATCATTCGATTACGCACAAACACATTTATGCATATTTATATACAATCAACATATTGCTCATTTATTAAGTCCACTTACAAGTCCTTTATAAAACCTAAAATATCATAATAACTTCTTACTATATATTCGAACTTAATATATATATTTATACCATCAAATGCTCATTTATATAATAACTCCAATATTAAACATAAAAACCAATTTCATATATATATATGATAAACCATAAGATATACATATTTTTACCCCATGCTTGACATATTTATTCCTTGGTTTTATTGAATTCGATGCTCCTAATCCTTTAATTTCATGTTTTATACTTAGGAGAGCTTAGGATAGCAAAAAGAGCAAGAAACGGGCCAAAAACGGACAAATTGGGCCTAAATCAATGTTGCACATGGCCTAGGCACTTTTACACAGGTAATCCACACGCCCGTGTGTGACACACGGGTATACTACATGCCTGTGTGTCATGGCCGTGTCGACTAAGAACCAACTCAATATTGCACATGGCCTAAGCACCTTCACACGGGTGTGGCACACGGTTGTGTCTCTGCCGAGCCCAAGCCTAGTTCTATTCGGAAAAGCGCCCTTTTGAGAGTTTTGGAGCATTTTAAAGCCTATATAAACACCTTAGAAGAGGATGAGAGGGGACACACAGAGTTGGAGGCAGAAAATATGTAATAGCCCAAAATTGGGTCTAGTTGGAACAGAGGTTTCGGGACCACAAAATCTGAGATAAAAATAATTATTTTATGATTATTTTGAGGTCTATGATATGATTTCATGATTGCGTGAAAATTTCATGAAGAAATTCTATGCATAAAGTGCTCAATTTGAAGTTAGGGACTAAATTGAATAAGTTGCAAAACTTACATTCTAGAAGTTTCTAGTATGAAATTGATTTGAAATATTAATTAGGAGGTCTTAAATAGAAATTTTACCAATTTCTAAGTGATGGACAAAAATTGGACATGGATGGAATTTTTGAAAGTTTAGTAAGGAAGGGCATTTTGGTCATTTGGTAATTAAAAGAAATAAAAAGGGAAAATAAAGCCAAAAATTGACTCATCTTTCTCATGGAGGCCGAAATTAGCATGGGGGAAGCCATGGCTAGTGTTTTCAAGCTTTCCAAGCTCAATAGTAAGTCCGTTCTAAACCCGTTTTTCAAGTTCTTTACGTTTTTGGAATCCTGGTAATTTGATTAAGCTTACTCTAGCAATAATTTAAGCTAGGGTTCATATTTGGAAAAATACCCATAGGTGAAATGTGATTATTTTGCTATTTTATGATAGAATATGAGGTTTTAAATTATGTTAGACAACTTGTGCTACTCAGTTTTGAGTGAAAACGAGTAAAAGGGCTTAATCGGTAAAAATACCTAATAATCATAAGTATATGTTAGAGTGAGAATTTGATGTTACCATAGAAGGGAAAAGTGATCAGCATGTCAAAAAAAATAAGAATAAGGGATGAAGCTTATTTCCCGAGCCTAGGGGAAAAAGTGTAAATATGCAAAAGTTTTGGGGCAAAATTGTAATTTTTCCAAAGTTTGAGTTAAGGACTGTTTTCAATAGTACATTAATTAAATAAGTAAAATATGATGTTTTAAATCCCAGAAAATGAGATTTGAACCTAGAATGAGAGAAAAATTGAAAATTGGGAAAGTTGGTAAAATGATCGTTTTAGTATCGAGAAAGTTCATATGTATAATAAGCATTAATTTATGCATGTTTCAATGTAAAATTGATATATTCATTATGATTTCCGAGGTGTTGAAAGTATGTAAGTTGGTATGATAATAATACAGCAATAATGCTGTAATTTATATTTGAAAGTTAAATTTAGTGAATTAATTGAATTATATTAAATTAAATGATTATGGTGCCAAGTTTATGAATTGATTTAAAAATATGTCTATAGTACATGAAGTGCATTGAATTATCATACATAAATGTGATTTCTATGATTATGGATATTATGGGAAATTGTAAGTTCATATGATTTTTAATAAGGCAATGTGTAATTTAATGTTATTGCCTTGATATTAAATGAGATGTAAGTTTATATGTAAGTAATACATCAATATTACTTGTATTATGATATGTTATAATAATATTGGAAATATGTTTGTGGATAATTACTTGACTGGTGAAATTGTTGGAAAAGAGAGAGAAATCCCGGTTGAACCTTCGGGAAGATTGGATGATACATATAGTATGTAGCTAGGTCACATGTATGGTGCTGAGTGCACATCATGTGTACAAGAGAGCTACAAGACATTATGATGTAGCTAGGTCGCATGGGTGATACTATGTGTACGCCATGTAGACAAGATAGCTATGGGATATATGTAGCTAGGTCGCATGCGTGGCTCTAGGTGAAGGACACCATGTAGACAAGAGAGCTACGAGATAAATTGGCTAGGTAACATGGGTGGTACTGAGTGTTCACCATGTGTACAAGAGAGCCGAACTATATGATGGGTGGAGCTATGTGCTGAAACCACCAAGTATCGAGGATTGATCCGAAGTGTTCAACGGGAGACTCTCTATGTATTGCTTTGTGAGTTTTGTGATGAATAAGTGCATGAACTTGATTATGTGAATGATGTGTTCATTAAGTGACCAGGATATGGTGAGGTTATAAACAAGTGAGTTATACATGAAGATGATTTTATGGTGACCTTGTGATCATGGGCCTATACTTGTGATGTATGAAATGTGGTGAAAATGATTTGTGATATGTATGTTAAAATGAGGTTAATACAAAGAAAGTGTGAAAGAGTGAATTAGCAATAAAACTGTTTTGGACAGTAGCAGTGATGTGATTTTGAAAAAACACCAAAAATAGTATAAATTGAATCAGAGACTGAATTAAATATCAAATTAAAGATTAATGAGTCTATTTTCATATAAAAGAAATATAGCAAGAAAATGAGTTCTATATTTTGAGATATTTATATTTTTATGAGACTGGTTCAGAATGATTACGTGATCCCCTGTTCTGACTTTGGAAAATCACAACAATTTGGATAAAAATAATTAGAGTATTAAACTTATATTTTTAAAATCCCTAATGAGTCTATTTTCAAGATTAATAAAAGAGAACATTATCTGATTTCTGTATTGTGAGATAATTAATTTTTAGTGAAGAGAGGTCAGAACTATCAGAATGTGAAACAGGGGAAATTTTAATGAATAAATTGTACTAATTGGCTAAACCAAAAATTATGAAAATTTTATGGTGGAAAGATATGTGAGTCTAGTTTCAGGGGAAATTTACAGATCTTAATCGAATTATAAATAAGTAAGTGACTATAACTCGTGTAGACAGTTTGATGTGAGCATTTATTAGTAAATTGTGAAATCGTACTTACAATAATGCTATATACATTAAAGATGTGGAATGGAGAGGAGGTGGAGGAAAATAAATATATGTGAAATACATGGAAACTATGATATATGAAATATTGATATAATGAAAATAAATGATATGTGTTTATAAGAAAACAGAAAGAGAATGATATGTATCATGACATGTATATATATATGACTAGTCTCAATGTAATGCTTGTTGGGTATGGAGTTGAATTGAAATGTTTCAGGAAAACATGTTATTTTGTGCATCTGAATTGTGGTATTTTATAAAGATAGGATCTAGTTTTAAATATGAATGCTTGATGATTAAGCTGAAGATATTTGGTAAGATGATAATCTTGGTATAAATGTATAAGTGGTACTATAATAAACAAGGTAAAATGAGTATGAGAGACACATGTATGATGACATACAAATGCTATGTTTGTGGTTTAATTGAGAATATTTAATCATTAAATGAATACCATGTTATATGCTTTTGATTTTGTATAAGTGTGTAAGAGATTAAGGTTGACCAAAGCTTGGAAAATAGACTAGGTATATTCCACACAGGTAGAGACACGACCATGTGTCTCAGCTGTGTATGGAACACGACTTTAGGACACGGGCGTGTAGAGCCTTAAAGCATGAAATTTCTAAGATTTTTGTAAGTTCTCGGTTTAGTCCCGAACCCTTTCTAAAGTATGTTTTGGGCTTCGTGGACTCAAATAAGGGACTATGTGTAAGTGAATGAACGTTTTGAAATATGAATGAAATTTTATGGCCCGTATTTTAGTTTAATGTTTGTATGTTTGTCCGATAACGCCTCGTACCTTATCCCAGCCTCGGGCACGAGTAAGGGGTGTTACAAAATACTCGTGAATAGCCATCGGAATCACCTCAGAGCCAGGATCTACATCAAGACTGAAGATTTCCATCCAATTTCCTAGAAGTTCTTTGGGTTTCTTTATGTTTTGTTGTTTTCCAAACTTTGAGATGTTTTCCATTATTATTATGAACTAAACTCTCTAAATACCTAAGGGAGATGAACCCTATGATAAATCTTATTACTATTTGAATTATATGATAAAGACTTATTCTTATTCTTAATTGTGAGTTCTAAATTCTTGTTTTAATATTCCAGGGTATTAATTCAGGTTTTGATGTGCTTATTCAGTGGAGCAAAAGTCCCTATTTAAGAGCAGATCATCCATAATTAAGCGGAGTTGAATGCAATCCTAGAGATAGGACGACATAAATCTGCCGGATTAGAGTCAAATCTAATAAGGGAATCCATAGATCGAGTTAATGCGACAATAGGGGTTTTAATTAGAAAGAGATTTTAATTAATCAACCTAAAGTCAGTTGTTCTTATTCTCGAGAGAGATATTAACATAAATTAGGGATTTCTACGGATTAAGTTAAGTGAATAAATTGTCTAATTTGGAAGTAATAAGTGAAGTCTAGGTGGATTCTTCCTTGGGTATTGTCTTCTCCATCGATTTTTCCTAAAGTAGTTTCCAAACTTCATCTTTGTCTTAATCTTAGTTAATTAGATAAATAGTTTTAGTTTAAAAACACACTTTAATTCTTAGGCTAGATAATAAAAGGATAGTAATTACTAGTGCTTTTAGTCCTCGTGGATACGATATTTCCGGCCTCACCATAACTATACTACTGTTCGATAGGTGCACTTGCCTTAAGTCGAATTTTTAGTTATTTACACAATGATCACATTTTTGGCGCCGTTGCCGGGGAACAAATATATTAGGAACCCTTAATTTTTATTTCTTTAGCCATTTATGTTATTGCAATTTAATTTAATTTTAATTTTGTTTATATCACTAAATTTTCTTTTATTTACTTCAGGCAGGTTTTTATAGTTTATGAGTAGAAGAAACCCGTTAGGACCTCTACTTTTTTATAGTGAGATCAAAAGCACAGCTCGCAGAAATCGAAGAGAAATAAGACAATGCCTATGATACATAGAGGAAGGACAAGAGGACGATATTCAAACCACAACTAAGGAGATGGCTGATAATCAAAATAATCAGTTACCTCATGTGGCTATTGCAGACCCAGTAAACCAGAATCCTACTCCTTGTACTATGTATGATTATGCTAAACCTAGTTTAACAGGAGCTGAATCGAGTATAGTTAGACTTGCTATTGCTGCAAATAATTTTGAACTGAAACCTAACAAGATTCAAATGATGCAATAGTTTGTTCAGTTTGATGGTTTGTAGGACGAGGATCCAAACACTCATTTAGCAAACTTTCTGGAATTCTGCGACACCTTTAAGATCAATGGCGTTTCTGACGATGTCATTCATCTTTAGTTATTTCCCTTTTCATTGAGGAATAAAGCTAAATAGTGGTTGAACTCGTTCCCACAAGGATCAATCACCACTTGGGAACAAATGACCAAAAAGTTTTTACTTAAATATTTCCCGCCGGCTAAAACAGCTAAATTAAGGAATGATATTTCTTCTTTTGTGCAAATGGATTTAGAAACACTCTATGATGCATGAGGGAGATACAAGGATCTATTGAGAAGGTGCCCTCACCATGGGTTACCACTTTGGCTACAGGTTCAAACTTTTCATAACGACCTGAATCCTTTGACTAGACAGATGATTTACGCAGCTGCTGGTGGAACTATTAATAATAAGACACCTGAAGAGGCCTATGAATTTATAGAAGAGATGTCATTGAATAATTATCAGTGTCAAGTCATGAGGACAAAGCCGAAGAAAGCGGCCGACATGTTTAACGTTGATTCGATTACTATGCTCTCTAATCAGGTAGAACTTTTGGATAGAAAAATTTATGGTTTACTTGGTTCTTCACAGGTTCATCCAGTAATGTAGTAAGATGCAAGTAGAGGTGCACAAGTAATTTAGAATACCTACCCTATGGCCACAACATGGAGAGCCTGGAGAACGAACAAATGAATTATATGGGTAATAATCATCGACCTCAAAATAATTCTTATAGTAATACTTACAATGCAGGTTGGAGAAACCACCCAAATTTCTCATGGGGAGGCCAAGGGAATCAGAGACCATCACCCCCTCCAGTCTTCCAACAACAACCTTACCAGCAAGAGAAAAAGCCGAACCTTAAGAAGATGATGACAAAATTTATTTCAATAGCTGAAACCCATTTTTAGAACACTGAAACTGCACTTAAAAATCAGCAAGCATCGATTCAAGGGCTCGAGAATCAAATTAGATAGTTGGCTAAGATGATTTCAGAGAGACCACCAGGAAGTCTACCAGTAATACCAAACCCAATCCAAAAGAACATGTGAAAGCAGTTACATTAAGGAGTGGGAAAGTGTTAACTGAATCTGAAAAGACGCCACCACAAGAAGCTGACAGAACCGAAGGAGAGGATGGAAAACCCGAAAACAATGACAATCCAATGCCAAAGGAATACAAACCACCAATCCCATATCCAGAAAAGTTGAAGAAAGATGGCATGGATGCACAATTCGGTAAATTTATTAAACTTTTTAAACAACTGCATATTAACTTACCTTTTGTTAAAGCTACACCGCAGATGCCTACATATGCAAAAATTTTAAAGGAGCTTCTAACAAATAAAAGGAAGTTTGAAGACTTACCTATAGTGGAACTTAACGAGGAGTGCTCGGCCATACTCCAAAAAAACTACCAACCAAACTAAAAGATCCAGGAAGTTTTACTATTCCCTACTTAATAGGTAGTTTGAATGTTGATAAGGCACTAGCTGATTTAGGCGCTAGCATTAATCTGATGCCATATAAAATGTTTAAACAACTTGGTCTTGGGGAACCTAAACCCACTAGGATGAGTATTCAACTAGATGATAGATCTGTTAAATATCCTAGGGGTATTATAGAGGATGTACGTGTAAAAGTAGATAAATTTATATTCCCTGTTGATTTCGTTGTGCTTGACATGGATGAAGATGTTGAAGTGCCTTTAATCTTAGGTCGTCCATTTTTAGCCATAGCTAGGGCTCTTATTGTTGTGGGCGATGGTAAACTTGTGCTTAGTGTAGGTGACGAAGAGATTATTTTTAAAATTTATGTTTCCATGAGATTTTCTAGGGAACAGGATGACTCATGTTATTTTATTGACTCTATTGATCATGCTACTCAAGATTCTTTATAGGAAATCGTACATAAGGACACGTGGAACTGTGTCTTGCTCAAGGAGAGGAGGTAGATGATGATGATTCTGAGATAGATAAGATAAAAGTTGAACTAAATTCCAATAATCCCTTTCCAAGACAAGCAGAATATGAGGGTATTAAGGCAAACGATAAACTTAAGCAAAAACCCTTTATTGAAGAACCTCCTAAATTGGAACTTAAACAATTGCCAAATCACTTGGAATACACATTCCTTGGAAATAATTCTACATTATCAGTGATTATTGCTTCTAGCTTGCAACCCAAGGAGAAAGAGGAATTACTCCAAATATTAAGAGAGCATAAAAGGGCCATAGCTTGGAAAATTTCTAATATTAAAGGGATCAGCCCTTCTTTTTGCACCCATAAAATTTTAATGGAAGATGAATAAAGCCATGTGTGGAAGCATAAAGACGATTGAACCCCAACATAAAAGAAGTTGTTAAAGCTGAGGTAATTAAACTCCTAGTTGCTGGGTCGAGTAAGCCCAGTGCAGGTTGTTCCTAAGAAAGGAGGCATGACTGTTATGGCCAATGAGAAGAATGAATTAACCCCAACAAGGACAGTCACAGGTTGGAGAGTTTGAATTGACTATAGGAAGCTGAATGATGCCATAAGAAAAGATCACTTCCCCCTGCCATTCATTGACCAAATGTTGGAAAGATTATCAGGGCACATGTACTGCTGTTTTTTAGACGGACTCTTTGGTTATTTTCAAATACCAATAGCTCCTAAAGATCAAGAAAAGACGTCATTTACATGTCCATACGGTACGTTTGCTTATCGTAGAATGCCTTTTGGATTATGCAATGCTCCTTCTACTTTTCAGGGCTGCATGATGGCCATTTTTGACGAACTTGTAAAATACATCATGGAGGTACTTATGGATGACTTCTCGATATTCGGTAACTCTTTCCATCTTTGCCTTAAAATATTAGAACGAGTTCTAATAAGATGTGAGGAAATGAACCTTATACTTAACTAGGAAAAATGTCACTTTATGGTTCAAGAAGGTATTGTGTTAAGACATAAAATTTCTAATAAAGGGATTGAGTTTGATAAATCTAAAATTGAAACCATTGAAAACCTACCTCCCCCTAGTTCGGTTAAGGCTATTAGAAGCTTTTTAGGACATGCTGGGTTTTATAGAAGATTTATTAAAGACTTTTCTAAAATATCTAAGCCTTTGACTAAATTACAAGAAAAAGATGTGCCCTTTAATTTCGATCAGGAATGTTTAGAAGTGTTCAATACTTTAAAGGATAAATTGATTAATGCTCCAATTATAATCGCACCTGATTGGAATTTACCTTTCGAACTAATGTACAATGCAAGTGATTTTGCAGTAAGTGCAGTTTTGGGATAGTGAAGAGACAAGCATTTTCAACCTATCTATTATGCTAGCAAAACTTTGACAGCCGCACAAGAAAACTACACCACCACGGAGAAGGAGTTGCTAGCTGTGGTTTTTGCATTCGATAAATTTAGGCCATATTTAATATTGTCTAGAGTTGTCGTTTATACTGACCATTCTGCTCTTTGCTACCTTTTAACTAAGACTGATGTAAAACCTCGACTCATTCGATGGATTCTATTATTACAGGAATTTGACTTGGAGATTCAGGATAAGAAAGGAGCTGAAAATCTCATAGCTGATCATCTTTCCAGGCTTGAAAATTCAAGTACCAAAGAGCTAGCTGAAGTTGGAATAAATAATTTGTTCCCTGAAGAACAATTCTTTGCTATATCTGATTTTGAAGTACCTTGGTTTGCAGACATTGTGAATTTTTTAGCCATTAACGTTATACCAAAATGGTTGATACATCAGTAAAAGAAGCGATTCTTTACTGATGTGAAAAACTACTTTTGGGAAGACCCTTTTCTTTTCCGTATATGTGCAGATCGAATCATTAGGAGATGCGTTACAAGGTCAGAAGCATTTAAAATATTGGAGCATTGCCACTCAGGACCGACTAGGGGACATTACAGTGGAAATAAGACTGCACATAAAACACTCGAATCAGGTTTTTATTTTCCTACACTATTCAAAGACGCCAATAGGTATGTTGTTAATTGCGATAAATGCCAACGAACAGGTAATATCTCCAAACGTGACGAAATGCCCCAAATGTACATGCTTCCATGTGAAATATTTGACGTTTGGGGTATCAACTTTATGGGTCCATTCCCTAGTTCATTTGGGAATAAATACATCTTAGTAGCCGTCGATTATATGTCCAAATAGGTGGAAGCCCAAGCTTTAACTACTAATGATGCTAGAGTGGTAGTAGATTCCTTAAGAAACTCTTCTCTCGATTTGGAACACCTAGAGCGATTATCAGTGATAGGGGTACTCATTTTTGTAACGCCCAATTTGATAAGACCCTTAAGAAATACGGAGTTCACCATAGAATAGCTACACCTTACCATCCTTAAACTAGTGGACAAGTCGAAGTAGCAAACTGAGAACTTAAACGTATCCTAGAAAAGATGGTAGAATCAAATAGGAAGGATTGGACAATGAAAGTAGATGATACTTTATGGGCTTATAGAACTGCTTTTAACACCCCTATAGGAACATCCCCTTACAGATTTGTTTATGGAAAAAGTTGTCATCTACCGTTTGAGTTAGAACACAAGGCATTCTGGGCCATAAAGTTTCTAAACTTCAATTTCAAACTTGCAGGTGAAAACAGGTTGATGCAGTTGAACGAGTTAGATGAGTGGCGAACTAATGCATATGAGAATTCACGCCTATACAACCATGATGCCCATTTAAAGCAACACAAGCAATTTAAAGCTGGAGATCTTGCCTTGCTATACAACTTAAGGCTCAAATTGTTTCCTGGGAAGTTAAAATCACGATGGCCAGGTCCATTCATCATCCAAACTATTTTTCCATATGGCACAGTAGAGGAACTCACAACACCTTCAAGGTAAATAGACATCGTCTTAAACTTTATAACGGTGAGGATTTTAAGGATAATAGAGAGGAGCTACGGCTCCACGAACCTACCTAAATATGTCACAGGGTAAAGTCGAGCTTAGATTTTAAATAAGCACTTCTTGGGAGGCAACCCAAGCACTAACATCACTAAATAGGGTTTACTTTTTCTTTAACTGTTCATAGTTCAACTGCAGGTAATTTTGACATTTGACAGGGGTGAACACAGCCTGAACCCATAGCCGTGTCCTAGGCCGTGTAACACCCACGGGATGGAGACACGGGCATGCTTGGAACTGTGTAAACCTTGAGCACTTTAATGAGATGATCGACAGTATTGAACATGGCCTAGACCCACGGGCGTGGCCAAGGCCGTGCTGAAACAGGACTCACAATTTTCCCAAAACAGAGGCGCACGGGCTGCGACAAGGGAGCCACAGTCGTGCAATACGGCCGTGTGAAGCCCACAATTAAGGGACACGGGCGTGTCCCAGACCATGGTAAAACTGCACCTTAATTTTCACAAAAATTCAATAGAGACATAGCCTACGATAAAACACCATGACCGTACGAGTCGACCGTGGTAGCCACACGGCCTGATACATAGGCATGTGTGAGGCCGTGTGAGGACTTGCCCAAAAATCAAAACAATAAACGAAGTCAGGATAGAATACGGGTGAAAGCCACCGTCGTGCTTAAGGGCCATGCACAATCCTGACTAATGTACATGGGCGTGTTGGATGGGACACGGGCGTGGGAGAAATGAAGGGAGCACCACATGGGCATGCGATGTGGCCGTGTGGGTCACACAGCTTAGAAACACGAGCGTGTCTGTCAGCCGTGTGTGATACTGACTTGAAACATCAACTCATAAGCATAAACCATAACACGGGAGTGGAGAATCCAGCACGGGCGTGGGCCACGATAGTGTGGCCCAAAACGGGGCTTACACGACCGTGGCCCCTTTTAAAATACCTCTAACCCTAATTTTTTCCATATCCCATTTACTATTCATCATCTTCTTCCTCCAGCCACCCTTTTTCCACCTTTTTTTTTCTTTATCTTTCTTTCCCTTTTCCCCCTTTTTCACCATTTAAACCTTTTCCTTTCACCCACAAACCCCCTTCTTCTTCTCCCTTCTTCTCCCCACTACTCCCCCATTTTCTTCACTCCTATCCTTTCTTTTCCTCTTTTCTTTCTCATCTATTTTCCTTTCTATTCTATTCTTCTCCTTTCTTCCCCATCTACCTCCGACCACCACGCACACACCACCATGCACCACCGTACCCCATCGCCGACCACCACTCTCAATTTTCTTTCTTACATCCTTAGCTCTGTTTTATTATTTTAATATTAATTTTCTTAGTTCATTAGTAATTCTTTATTTCATGTTCTATATGACTGTATTTTTATTATTAGTACTACTCTTGTTTTAATATTTTTTGAGGTTCATTCTTTGTCATTGTTTCAAATCGAACGTAGGAATATACTATATAGATATATAGGACCATGTGTTTTAAATAAGATTCGTAGTAACTTATATTGAGTGATTCATTAGTTAGTTTCTATTACTTTAGCTCTTTGTTTCATATGCAGTATTACCATTTGGCTTTGACATGCTTGAATATTCGTTCATAAATATCTTACGAGCAAGTTAGTATTTTGGACTATTAAGATGACTGCTTGATTTGGGGATTATTTTGATGATTAAAACTTGTCTTTGCAAATATCATGACAAACCCAAAAGGCAAGAAAACTGGATTCCTGCCTCGAAAAAACAAAAAGGAGCGACATCTTCCTCTGGCCCCACCGCTGAGATACGACACTCATTCCTCCAATTTCCACCGAGACCCTAGGAGAAACTATTCCAGATACTACGGGCCCGACCCCTAGGTGTGGGTCGTTGCATTGATTAGACTGCACTAGAGGAGGTCCATCTGGCTGATTCGGTTCGAGCCCTCTCAGCCACCGCTCCATGGGATCGATTCTTTGACATCGTCGAGCCGATGTACCAAGAGCTCACTTTGGAATTATGCTCGACATTTCACATGCAAACAGTTATGTCAGAGCATGACGACCGAGGAACAGTCCAATAGTGCCTTGGCAATCTAGTAAGATAGCTGAGTGTCCTAGAATTTGGCGTTGCTTTGGAACTATATATGAACGAGTTCATAGAGGCCGAAAACTTTCCTCACCTCCATCTTCATATCCACTATGCACCTTCATCATGTTGGAATGCCATGATGCCTGTTACAGGCATCTATGACCCCAGTCGTTCCAAGGCATCGGCGCTAGCTCCAGCTTTGTGATAGCTCCATGCTCTTTTGGCACACACTTTAACAAGGAGACGAGAGAGCACTGGTGTAGTGAACACTCACGACGCATACTTCATGTGGAGTATGAGGAAGGGGCACATTTTTTACCTTGCCTACTTCATTTCCCTTGCCTTTCGCCATCAAACCGAGCGACACCGGAAGGGAGTCATCAGCCTAGGCCTATATGTGACTCATCTAGTGCGCTACTTTGGGCTCCTGAATACAGTGGCGCAGTCTTCATCGCTCACTTTCATTAGTTAGATGCCCCCACAAGGCATCCAAAGTATGCTCCACATGCTAATGATTGAGAGTCATCATGGGTTCGACCCTCATCAGTACTGACTTGCACGAGCTACCGATGAGGATGACACCGAATATATTCTTGATGATATCCCTGCATTTCAGGAGGACCCTCCTTTACAGCCACTACTGAGTCACTGACTAGTCCATGCGGCTACTTCAATATCTGAACTTTCTAACCACCTTCATCGCTTTGAGCAGTATTGCACTTAGCGATTCGGCAGCATCAAGGTGACACTACAACAAATCTGCCAACATTTTCACATATCGCCTCCAGCACCACCACCTCACGATCCAGCTGTCGATGAGGACTATTAAGTCCATCTAATTTTTAAATTGCTTTTCTTTTTATTTTATTTTTATTTTGGCATTTCTTTTGCACTTTCATTATCCATTACCTACAAGACAGTTATTAGTATAATTTAAATTTTACTTTATCTAGTTATTTCATTATTACTAATCCTAATAACCATATACATATAAATCCCTTAAATATTATCAATGGCATGCAGTTTCAAAAGGTTCAGTCGATGGGTACTACTAAGGCATACACATACAATCATCCACGACTGCCATGTCCTGCACGACCACGACCATAGCCACCACGACACCGACCACCACGATAACCTCTTCGCTAGGCACTGTAATTGTGGAACCCAACCTCTACCACCACCTTCACCTCTATCTACATGTCACATGCACATCACTTTAAATGCTTCTAAACCTATTTCCGCTCTTCCAAGGATTACATCCAAATTCAGGGCAGTTTTTATTCTCTCCCTCTCTTCTAATCTTAGGCTTATATTGCTATTATCTATCTCTGTACATTGAGGAAAATGTACACCTTAAATGTGGGGAGGATATTTATGTGATTATCAGAAAAATCCCTGAATTTTTTATCTTATCTTGTTCTTAAATAATTTTCTCATATCATTATTAGTGTAAATTCTAATTGATCTATGATTTTTATTGATATGTTTTGAATTAAACCATAGGTAATTGTGCATTAATTGTTTAAACTTTAAGAAATTAAGGAATCAAGCATGATGAGTTGACTTTTGAGAAATAAAATTGCTAGGTTGTTTCCCTGAATTGAGGTATTATCTTGAAGTTTTGAATTTATAGGATTGACATCAAATACCCATAATTTTCATGAGATTTTGAGCCTTTTAGAGCATATATCTTTCTTGCTCACTGATTTTATTGGTTATGAGTGTGTCAACATTGATTTGTTATTCTAGAACTTGTATTGATTATACATGTTGAGACCACACCTTTGATTTGATATACAAAAATGATAAAGGCACCTAGGTTTTAACCCATCTACCCCATAAAAAGCCTACCCACATAATTGACCCTTAATGAACCCCTTTGAGCCTTAACTATTATTTTTTGAATTCTTCCCTTAATATTAACCCATAACTTAACCCTTTTTGATTCATTAAGAATTTTTCCCTTTTTATTGACTTTTTTTATCGAGATTTAATTTGATTAGTACCTATTTCTTTTTTGTTCATTCTAGTTGCTAAATTAATTATTATTATGTATATTCCATTATTTGTTCTTATTATTAAAAAAAAGACGTATATTTATATTCATACAGTTACATGTTGTTCTAAAGAGCTTGGATGAGTTAAAGTTGTTATGTTATGAAAAAGAAGCTCACATTTTTTACTTTAGATAGTCTAAATTCTGACACTCTCTTGTAATTCAGCACTTAGCCCCACTCTTCTAAATTTGGTAATTTAGTTAAATTAATCTCGATTTTAACCCTGTTTTTCAGCCTTTATCCACACCTTTAACCCAAGCCCTATTACAACCCTGTTAAAGACCTTTTGATTTGTGTATCATTTTATTATAGTGGTGGAGATTTGATTTTCATGCAAGCCTATGGTAATAACTTTCCATGTTTGACTATTGAGTGCTTAATTATTAAACCCTAAACACTTTGAGTGGTTTGAGTGAATCAATAGTGAGCATGTCAACCTTGTCAATTTGGAATTAAAGGTGATTACTTAGATAAAGGGGCATACCTATAATTTTATGATTGAAATGCTCGATTTAGATTGTTTGAAACTTTAATGTTCTTATAGTTAAGCTCTTAATGTATGATTACTTATGGATTATTTTGAACATTATTAGTAAGAATTATAAGTTGAGAAGAACTTATTTTAATTGTAAGTTGAGGATTTTGCTTGAAGACAAGCAAATGCTTAAGTGTGGGGATATTTGATAAATCGTAAGATATACATATTTTTACCTCATGGTTGACGTATTTATGGATGATTTTTCCTTAGTTTTATTGAATTCGATGCTCCTAATCCTTTAATTTCATGTTTTATACTTAAGAGAGCTTAGGATAGCAAAAAGAGCAAGAAACGGGCCAAAACGGACAAATTGGGCCTAAATAAGTGCTGCACATGGCCTAGGCACTTCCACACGGGTAATCCACACGCTCGTGTGTGACACGGGTATAATACAAGCCCATATGTCATGGTCATGTTGACTAAGAACCAACTTAGTATTGCACACGGCCTGCGCACATCACACGGGCGTGGCACAGGGTCGTGTCCCTGCGGAGTCCAAGCCTAGTTCTATGTGGAAAAGGGCACTTTAGAGAGTTTTAAAGCATTTTAAAGCCTATATAAATACCTTAGAAGAGGATGAGAGGGGACACACAGAGTTGGAGGCAGAAAATACTCGCGAAGAGCCATCGGAATCACCTCGGAGCCAGGATCTACTTCAAGACTGAAGATTTCCATCCAATTTCTTAGAATTTCTTTGGGTTTCTTTATGTTTTGTTGTTTTCCAAACTTTAAGATGTTTTCCATTATTATTATGAACTAAACTCCATAAATACCTAAGGGAGATGAACCCTATGACAAATCTTATTACTATTTGAATTATATGATAAAGACTTATTCTTATTCTTATTCTTAATTATGAGTTCTAAATTCTTGTTTTAATATTCCAGGGTATTAATTCAGGTTTTGATGTGCTTCTTTAGTGGAGCAAAAGTCCCTGTTTAAGAGTAGATCATCCATAATTAAGTGGATTTGAATGCAATCCTAGAGATAGGACGACATAAATCTACTGGATTAGAGTCATATCTAATAAGGGAATCCATATATCGAGTTAATGCGACAATAGGGGTTTTAATTAGAAAGAGATTTCAATTAATCAACCTAAAGTTAGTTGTTCTTATTCTCGAGAGAGATATTAACATAAATTAGGGATTTCTACGGATTAAGTTAAGTGAATAAATTGTCTAATTCAGAAGTAATAAGTGAAGTCTAAGTGGATTCTTCCTTGGGTACTGTCTTCTCCATCGGTTTTTCCTAAAGTATTTTCCAAACTTCACCTTTGTCGTAATCTTAGTTAATTAGATAAATAGTTTTAGTTTAAAAACACACTTTAATTCTTAGGCTAGATAATAAAAAATAGTAATTACTAGTACTTTTAGTCCTCGTGGATATGATATTTCTAGTCTCACCATAACTATACTACTTTTCAATAAGTGCACTTGCCTTAAGTCGAATTTTTAGTTAGTTACACGACCATGAATATATATACTTTGTTCTTACTCAACCAAAGCCGAATCGTCTAAACAAACTCATGATAAATTATACACACCATGACCGACACATCAACCACAATCAATTTCAAGCTATTTTCAAAGCATATAGAACCAATCACATACACCATTCATTTCATATAACATTATAATCAAAACGGATTAAGCCATTACCAAACATAACCAAGTCCAAACTTTGAAGTTAAACCATATTCGCATGGCTCGAATTATACATATCCAAGGTTGATCAAAGTATATATTAGCCTAGACATGCTATAAG
This sequence comes from Gossypium hirsutum, assembly GCF_007990345.1. Taxonomy (NCBI): domain Eukaryota; kingdom Viridiplantae; phylum Streptophyta; class Magnoliopsida; order Malvales; family Malvaceae; genus Gossypium; species Gossypium hirsutum. The sequence goes on along the minus strand of NC_053431.1, from coordinate 78,604,758 downwards.
TTCGAAAATAGACTTTTAAAAATACCGAAGGTTGATGATAGTGTGGATGACTTCAATAACGATCCCCGAGCTCGTAACTTACAACCAAAATCTATAAAATTGAGTAACAAAAACACACAGAGTAAGCTAATTTAGCTTAGTAAGCTTTAAGTAAATTAAACAACTCAAATGAATAATCAAAACATTTCAAACAAGCCGAATTGTATCATTAATGTTATACTTTAACACAAATAAATTACCTTGGCCAAATACTAATATTTCTCATTTAGGATAATATTATTCAACTTTTCATTCTCAAAATAACACTGTCTCAATTATGCTTACATTCAAACATATATACTCATGAATTAAACTCAACTTTATAAACCAACATCATTCATTTGGTCGATTATAGAAGATCAAATATAATATCACATATATACACACCTATTTGGCTGAATATTCAAGATCCAATATATCATCTTATAAATACTTACTTGTATGGCCGAATACTCAAGGTTCATTATATCATCACATATGGCCAAATATACAAGTACAATATATCATCATATATGATCGAATATACAAGCTCAATAAAACATCACATGTAGTCAAATATTCAAGTTTAATATAACATCACATGTGGACAAATATACAAGTTCAATATATCATCACATATGTACATACCTATGTTGCCGAATATACAAGATCATTTAGATCAACTTACATGCTCAATTTCCACATCAATGTGAAGTCTTATAGGCATAGGCTTGAAAATAAATCACCGGTACAAAAACCTACTAGGCATAAGCCTGAATCACACACAGGCACAAGGCCTGCTAGACCCAAGGTCTGATATTTATTCATCGGCATTAAACCTGCTAGGCATGAAGCCCGATTATAATCACCAGCACAAGGCTTGCTAGACTCAAAGCCCGACTATCACTATTACAAAGCTGTTTTGTACACAACTTATATATAAAAAATTCTAAATATTTCATATCAATCACACGGACTTTCGAATGATATAACTTAGTAAAATTAAACTCAAATACAATATTTCTATACTTAAACACATTCGGCTAGCTCTTTTATGAATCTATAGATTCCAAAACAGCATATTCAACCAGATTACATTCAATATAAATGATGTTTTGTGACAACCCAAATTAGACCCTGGTCGGAATGTGGTTTCGAGACCACATTACCGAGCCAAAAATTTATTTTTGTGTTTTAATTACATAAATTTTTGTGTGACAGCAAATATATGAGAAATTAAATGCTTAATATTAGCTTTAGGATTGTGAATTAATTCAAAAAGGACCTAGTTGACGAAGTTAGAAAAGATGATAGATGAATTATAAGGAGTAATTAATAATAGGGAGAGGAAGCATGGCTTTGCATGTCAAATTGCCCATAAAATACATGGTGGCCGGCCAAGGAGTGATGATGCTCCACTCATTCTAATTTAATATGTTTTTTTTGGTTAACAAATGATGGGAATAATAATAGGAAAGTGAACAAAAAAAAAATGGGTGTTCATACTTGCCATCTCCTAGCCGAAAACCCAAGAAAAAGAAAGGGAGAAAAATTTTGAAGAAGTTCGGCCATTGCTTGTATCTAGGAGGAGTGTTTGATGTTGTGGCATGAAAATGAGGGAGTTTGAATGCTTAATAAGGAGGGAAGAAGGAGTGTTCATGTTTTCTTTCTTTTGCAATTGTCGTAACTAGAGGAAGAAGAAGAAGCAAGATTCGGCCAAGGTGGTCCTTTAGATCAAGGTATGTTCAATGATATTTTTGGAAGTTTACACAACCTTTGGGTGATGAGTCTAAATTCTATCTATCCCATGGTTGGATTTGGGGTTGTTGGAGAGTTAGGATTCGGCTAAGGAGCTTAAAATATTTTAGTTGATACCTTGATGCTATTAGCATGCTAGTTATATGGATGTGTTAAGTTGCTTGTTATGTTAGCATGAAAGTTGAAATTGTTAAGCTATTTTGTTGGAGGTGCCGAATTTAGGACTAAGAAGAGAATGAGTATTCGGCTAACATAGTGGAAAGGTGGGTGTTGCCGATTGCTAGATTTAGACTATGGGAGTGGCTATATGGGCATTAAGATGTGGAACTTAAGAAATGTAGTTATATGTGGATTTACATGATGTTACAAATAGATGTGAAAATATACTAGATTAGGAAAATTCGATCAAGTGTTCATGAGATGAAATTAGGTGTTTAAATGATGTTATAGTTGACATTGTACATATATACATACATTCGGCCATCTAATTGAGTATGAAGGTGGTGTTAAATCTAATTGTGATGCCCATTCCGAAGTATATATACATATATATATATACATAAGTATGCCCATTCGTGATGTTACCTTTAATTATGTGTATAATCGACTAAATGGGTAATTAGTGAGGATGGTTGCCGAATATACAAACATACATATGCATGTGTAATTGAATTATGAATGTTTAGCAAGATGGCTAAACTAGTTGATTTATTTATTAAGCTCAAGGAGTTAAAGGAGGAGAATCAAGCAAAGGCAAAGAAAAGATCATCGAGTAGCTGAGTTGGAACCGTCTTACCCAACACAAAGTAAGTCATTAAGTATATAGTTTGTATTAATCTAAATGATCATAACGTCTATGTAATGATGCTGAATGGAATGATAAATATATATATACATGTATGTATGTGGTGATGAAAGTGTTGGATGAAGAGAAAAGAGGTGAGATGTATTGAGTTGTTGATCTCGGCACTAAGAGTGCGGGTATAAACATTTATGATCATGAGATTGGCGCTAAGTGTGCGGGTTTAAATTGTACAGCACTAAGTGTGCGAGTTTGATTATGTAGCACTAAGTGTGCGAGTTTGATTATGTAGCACTAAGTGTGCGAGCTTGATTATGTAGCACTAAGTGTGCGAGCTTGATTATGTAGCACTAAGTGTGCGAGTTTGATTATATAGCACTAAGTGTGCGAGTTGATTATATAGCACTGAGTGTGCGGACTTAATATATACTTTTGAATCATTATGAACACTAAGTGTGCGACATTATTGAGTCGATCACGGACAGCGGATCGGGTAAGTACCTTGAGTTCGTGACCAATAGGCGTTATGTTTATATTTGAAGTTGAGCTTGGTAAGTTTGAACCTATGTGACAATTATAATTGAAGTCACGTACATAAGATTTATCGTGGAATAGGTGAAAGGTCGTTTAGTTGTATGATTGTAACGAAAATAAAATGATGTATGAAAATGCCTCGAATATCCTATTGATTAGTATATGGAATGTGAATGCATGACTTGGTATGAGATTGAACCGATAGGTTTGAGGAACTATGGTATGGTTCGGTATGGATGGAGTAACTAGCCTCGTTCCATTTTGCTTCCTCTTGTGATAATGTTATTAATGGATGGTAGTGCATTGCTTATGACTTAACTGAGTTATACACTCACTCGGTGTTTCCTTGTCACCTATTTTAGGTTTCTTGGACTCGTCTCTTTTTGCGTGATCGGGCCGTCATTAGAGTCATCACACCGGCTAGCAAGTTTTGGTACTTTCTTCTTAGTCAGCTTAGGAGAACATTTCGGCATGTATAGGCTATTATGTTGTGTTTGAACTTTGGTATGTAAACTTTTAGCCATGCGAAAATGGCATAAATGTTCGGTTGGGTTTGGTTTCATAACGTTAGGTCGTAAATCTTGATAATTCGACCTTTTTATGCCATATGTCATGGTTGATTATTTTTGGTGTTAAAATTCATGATATGGCAATAGTGTAGTAGGGAGATGTTTGACATTAGCCTTTGGCATGGCTAGTCATGATCATAATTGGTGATATGTATGATGAATTACTAGTTAGATCAAGGAGAAATCACGAAATAGGCATAGTTGCTTTCGTAACAGATGCTGGCAGCAGCAGTGACGTGAGATTGAAAAATCACTAAAAATAGTAAGGGTGGGATTAATTAATGAATAAATTATGTAATCGAATCTTGATGAGTCTATTTTCATATAGAAGTAACGAAATGATCTTATGGACAGTATGTTAAGAGATATTCAGGTTCTCGTGAGACAGGGCCAGAACGGTTTCTGGATTCCCTGTTCCGACTTTGGAAATTAATTATAAATTAACCAGAGATAATTAGAAGTCATTCCATATATGTACAGATTCCTCTCTGAGTCTAGTTTCTATAGAAACAAACGGCATCGGTATTGAAGCTCTGTGCAGGGAGATATCCAAGTCGTAATGCGCAAATGTCAGTGTAGTCGATCCCTATAACATGGGAGACTTTGACTAATAAACAGTACTAATTGGCCCGACCAAAAATTCTACAAAAATTCTACCATATAGGTATATTAGTCTAGTTCCAGGGAAAATTTACGAAACTGGATTTCGAGTTTCAGAACTCAAGATATGATTTTTAAAGCGACTAGTATGCAGATTGGCAGCTTGTCTGGGAAATGTCAAATAAGTGGTTTGAAGTCTGTTAACACCTCGTGTTCGACTCCGGCGACGGTCTCGGGTTCGGGGTGTTACATGTTTAATTGTTTAAAAACTTACCTCGGATATTGACGACCGTTGTAAATTGGCTATTCAACTAATTTTATTTTTCCCCGATCCAAGTCCAATTTCTTTTGTTCTTGATCTATATAATTTCAAATTAACCTCATTTATACACAATTTCATTCAATTTAATCCAACAACACATAAATGGGCAAATTACCATTTTACCCCTAATATTTCATACTTTTTACAAATTAGTCCTAATTGCACAAAACACAAAATACACAAAATCTCACCACATCATAGTTAGGCCGAATCTTCCTTATGCTCATACTAATCCATATATTTCATTTATTTTACATTTTAGTCCTTCAATTTATTATTTTTTCAATTTAGTCCTAATATTTCAAAATCATCAAAAACTCTAATACAAAACATATTAATCCAAAACACATCTTTCATAATTTATCATTAAACATCACAAAACACAAATATTTATCAATGGCATAACTCAAAATATTCACCAAAATCAAAAATTCAAGTATGGGTCGGGTAGTACTCGAAGCTATGGTTTAGTCGGTTCTAGGACTACCATAGCACGTATGAGTCTAGCTATACATGTCGAATGTTAATGTTTAAATGTGTGATGACTTCTGACGGTTAAAATTTATGTTTTGATTAGTAAATGGATCCCGGTGTAGAGAGAACCTTGGCGGATGACATTGAAAGTGTAGCGGCTGCTCCTGCACAAGGGACACCGCCTGTTGAACCTCAGTCATCTGCGAATAATCAAGGTGAGGGGGCTAAACAAGCCTTCTTTACCATGATGAATGAGTGGGTCGCGCAATATGCCCAAACCAATCCGGCCGTCCAACAATTCCCGAATTTGAATAATCCACCCCAAGAGTCCGTAATGCCATCAGTCGCTGATCCTGTGAGGCTGAGCAAGCCACCTGTAGACTTGATTAGGAAGCGCGGGGCCGAGGAGTTCAGGGCCATAGTTACTGATGATGCTGAAAAGGCCGAGTTCTGGCTTGATAACACCATTCGGGTGTTTGATGAACTGTCATGCAAGCCTGATGAATGTCTAAAGTGTGCTATATCCTTGTTGCGGGACTCAGCCTACTATTGGTGGAGGACCCTGATTTCCATAGTCCCAAACGAACGAGTAACTTGGGACTTCTTTCAGACGGAATTTCGAAAGAAATATATTAGTCAACGGTTCATTGATCAAAAGCGTAAGGAATTCTTGGAACTCAAGCAAGGCCGTATGACAGTATCTGAATACGAACATGAATTCGTAAGACTCAGTAGGTATGCCCGGGAGTGTGTAGCTGATGAGGTTGCTATGTGCAAAAGATTCGAAGAAGGATTGAATGAAAATTTAAAGCTACTAGTGGGTATTTTGGAGATAAAAGAATTCGTAACACTAGTCGAACGAGCCTGCAAGGCGGAAGAACTTGGAAAGGAGAAGAAGAAGGCTAAATTTGAAGCTAGAGACTATCGTAAAAGATCGACGGGTAAAGCTCCGTTCTCAGCTGTAAAGAAGTTCAGGGAGGACACTAATAAGTCGAGGACGACTGCGGGAATTTCCATCAGAGCACGACCATCAACGGACTCCTGAGCTACTTCGGTAGCTAGTGTGGGCAATAATCGTCAAGAGAAACCTGAATGTCCCCAATGCGGGAGACGACACCTAGGTGAATGTTGGGGTAAGTCTACTAACAGGGCCTGTTACGGATGCGGTTCGAAGGACCACTTCATTAGAGATTGCACGGAGCTTGATGAGAAGATTAAGATTCAAGGTGCAAGACCTAGTGGAGTGACAACTATAGGTAGACCACCGAGAATTTTAGGAGGTAGGGTGGTAGTCAGAGAGGGGCCTCTGATACGGCTGTTCGAGCCGAGAACCGTACTCCTGCTAGAGCATATGCCATTCGCGCACGAGAGGAGGTATCCTCCCCGACGTCATCACTGGTACCTTCACTCTCTTTGATACTAATGTGATTGCATTGATTGACCCTGGCTCTACTCATTCATATGTATGCGAAACCTTAGCATCCAGTAAGACTCTACCTGTTGAGTCTACTAAGTTCGTAATTCGAGTGTCAAACCCTTTGGGTCAATGCGTACTTGTTGATAAAGTGTGTAAGAGATGCCCTCTAATAATCCGAGAATCCTGTTTTCCGGCCGATTTGATGCTTTTGCCGTTTGACGAATTTGATGTTATTCTTGGTTTGGATTGGTTGACCGCGCATGATGCGGTTGTGAATTGCAAAAGCAAGACTATTGATTTGAGGTGCGCAAATAACGAGATAATCCGAGTTGAGTCTACGGACTTAAGGGGGTTGCCAGCTGTAATATCAGCGGCCCAGAAATATGTAAGAAAAGGGTGCGAAGCATACCTTGCGTATGTACTTGATGACAAAGAATTAGAAAAGAAACCCGAATCTGTACCGGTGGTTTGTGAATACCCGGATGTTTTTCCTGAAAAATTATCGGGTTTACCACCTGTTCGGGAGGTAGAGTTTGGTATTGAGCTTGTACCTGGAACTACGCCAATTTCGATAGCTCTGTATCGTATGGCACCAACCGAGTTAAAGGAATTGAAAGCTCAATTGCAAGAGTTGACGGATAGAGGTTTCGCTCGACCAAGTTTCTCACCTTGGGGTGCACCAGTATTGTTCGTGAAAAAGAAGGACGGAACCATGAGGTTGTGCATTGACTATCGTCAACTGAATAAAGTGACGATAAAGAATAAATATCCATTACCGCGTATTGATGATTTGTTTGATCAACTAAAGGGAGCCTCAGTGTTTTCAAAGATAGATTTGAGATCGGGTTATTATCAGTTGCGGATTCGAGATTCGGACGTACCCAAAACTGCTTTCAGAACGAGGTACGGTCACTACGAGTTCTTAGTGATGCCGTTCGGGCTCACTAATGCCCCTGCGGTATTTATGGATTTGATGAATCGGATCTTCAGACAGTATTTGGACCGGTTCTTAGTTGTGTTCATTGATGACATCTTAGTCTATTCAGGAGATGAGACCGAACATGCTGAGCACCTGAGATTAGTGTTGCAAATTTTGCGGGATAAGAAGTTATATGCTAAGTTCAGTAAGTGTGAGTTCTGGTTAAGAGAGGTTAGCTTCTTGGGTCATGTGGTATCCGCATCGGGTATTCGAGTTGACCCGAGCAAAATTTCAGCCATACTTAACTGGAAGCCTCCAAGAAATATTACCGAAGTTCGGAGCTTCCTGGGGCTCGCCGGTTATTACCGACGATTTGTAAAAGGTTTCTCGATGATAGCCACACCAATGACGAAGCTACTTCAAAAGGATGTTAAGTTCGAATAGACGGAGAAATGTCAGAAAAGCTTCGATCAACTGAAAACTCATTTGACTGAAGCTCCAATTTTAGTGCAACCCGAATCAGGCAAAGAGTTTGTCATTTATAGTGACGCATCCCTACTCGGGTTGGGTTGCGTATTGATGCAAGAAGGTCGAGTTGTGGCCTATGCGTCGAGACAATTGAAGCCACACGAGAGAAATTATCCAACCCATGATCTCGAGCTAGCCGCCATCGTATTTGCTTTGAAAATATGGCGACATTATTTGTTTGGCGAAAAGTGCCATGTATTTTCGGATCACAAAAGTCTCAAATATTTGATGACTCAAAGAGACTTAAATCTGCGACAAAGATGTTGGCTTGAGTTGTTGAAAGATTACAAGCTTGTCATTGATTACCACCCGGGAAAGGCTAATGTGGTTGCGGACGCCTTAAGCCGAAAATCGCTGTTTGCTTTACGAGCGATGAATGTGCACTTGTCTGTTCTACCCGACAATGTGTTAGTAGCTGAATTAAAGGCCAAACCATCATTGATTCATCAAATTCGTGAAGCTCAGAAAGTCAACGATGAATTGGTTGCAAAACGGGCTGAATGTATTCCGAATATGGAATCCGAATTTCAAATTGATGATGACGATTGTTTGAGGTTCAGAAGTCGGATGTGTGTTCCAAGAAATTCAAAACTCATTTCGATGATTCTGAACGAAGCCCATTGTAGCCGAATGTCAATTCACCCGGGGAGTACGAAAATGTACAACGATTTGAAACTTCAGTTTTGGTGGCATGGTATGAAACGGGACATCTCCGACTTTGTTTCGAGATGTTTAATATGTCAACAAGTGAAAGCGGAACATCAAGTGCCTTCAGGATTACTTCAGCCGATCATGATACCTGAGTGGAAATGGGATCGAGTCACAATGGACTTTGTGTCCGGACTGCCATTGTCAGCAAGTAAGAAGGATGTGATTTGGGTTGTTGTTGATAGACTGACTAAGTCGGCTCACTTTATCCCCGTGCGTACGGATTTTTCATTGGATAAACTAGCCGAATTGTATGTTTCTCAGATTGTGAGATTACATGGAGTACCTATTTCTATCGTGTCGGATAGAGATCCGAGATTCACCTCGCGATTTTGGAAGAAATTGCAAGAAGCTTTGGGTACCAAGCTGCATTTTAGCACCGCTTTTCATCCACAAACCGATGGTCAATCCGAGCGGATAATTCAGATACTTAAGGATATGTTGAGATGTTGCATCCTCGAGTTTAGTGGTTCATGGGAACGGTATTTACCTTTGATTGAATTCGCTTACAACAATAGTTTTCAATCAAGTATTAAGATGGCACCTCACGAGGCTTTGTACGGTCGTAAATGCCGTACACCATTGTTTTGGACCGAGCTCAGTGAAAGTAAAATTTTCGGAGTTGATTTGATTAAGGATGCCGAGCAGAAAGTCCGAGTAATTCGCGAAAGTTTGAGAACCGCTTCGGATCGTCAAAAGTCGTATGCGGATTTGAAAAGAAAAGACATTGAATATCAAGTTGGAGACAAAGTATTTCTCAAAGTTTCACCCTGGAAGAAGGTGCTTAGATTTGGTCGTAAGGGCAAATTGAGTCCGAGGTTCATCGGTCCGTACGAAGTATCCGAACGAGTTGGACCCCCGTTGCATACCGATTAATTTTGCCCCCTGAGCTCGAAAGGATTCACAACGTTTTTCATGTCTCGATGCTTCGACGATATAGGTCCGATCCATCGCACGTAATTCCTCCATCGTAGATCGAGATTCAATCTAATTTGAGTTACGAAGAAGAACCAGTTCGTATTTTAGCACGTGAAGTAAAAGAACTACGAAACAGGAAAATCTCATTAGTGAAGGTACTGTGGCATAAACACGGAATTGAAGAAGCCACTTGGGAACTTGAGGACTCTATGAAGGATCGATATCCAAAATTATTTACTGGTAAGATTTTTGGGGACGAAAATTTCTTATGTGGGGGAGAGTTGTGACAACCCAAATTAGACCCTGGTCGGAATGTGGTTTCGAGACCACATTACCGAGCCAAAAATTTATTTTTGTGTTTTAATTACATAAATTTTTGTGTGACAGCGAATATATGAGAAATTAAATGCTTAATATTAGCTTTAGGATTGTGAATTAATTCAAAAAGGACCTAGTTGACGAAGTTAGAAAAGATGATAGATGAATTATAAGGAGTAATTAATAATAGGGAGAGGAAGCATGGCTTTGCATGTCAAATTGCCCATAAAATACATGGTGGCCGGCAAAGGAGTGATGATGCTCCACTCATTCTAATTTAATATGTTTTTTTGGTTAACAAATGATGGGAATAATAATAGGAAAGTGAACAAAAAAATGGGTGTTCATACTTGCCATCTCCTAGCCGAAAAACCAAGAAAAAGAAAGGGAGAAAAATTTTGAAGAAGTTCGGCCATTGCTTGTATCTAGGAGGAGTGTTTGATGTTGTGGCATGAAAATGAGGGAGTTTGAATGCTTAATAAGGAGGGAAGAAGGAGTGTTCATGTTTTCTTTCTTTGCAATTGTCGTAACTAGAGGAAGAAGAAGAAGCAAGATTCAGCCAAGGTGGTCCTTTAGATCAAGGTATGTTCAATGATATTTTTGGAAGTTTACACAACCTTTGGGTGATGAGTCTAAATTTTATCTATCCCATGGTTGGATTTGGGGTTGTTGGAGAGTTAGGATTCGGCTAAGGAGCTTAAAATATTTTAGTTGATACCTTGATGCTATTAGCATGCTAGTTATATGGATGTGTTAAGTTGCTTGTTATGTTAGCATGAAAGTTGAAATTGTTAAGCTATTTTGTTGGAGGTGCCGAATTTAGGACTAAGAAGAGAATGAGTATTCGGCTAACATAGTGGAAAGGTGAGTGTTGCCGGTTGCTAGATTTAGACTATGGGAGTGGCTATAATGGGCATTAAGATGTGGAACTTAAGAAATGTAGTTATATGTGGATTTACATGATGTTACAAATAGATGTGAAAATATGCTAGATTAGGAAAATTCGATCAAGTGTTCATGAGATGAAATTAGGTGTTTAAATGATGTTATAGTTGACATTGTACATATATACATACATTCGGCCATCTAATTGAGTATGAAGGTGGTGTTAAATCTAATTGTGATGCCCATTCCGAAGTATATATACATATATATATACATAAGTATGCCCATTCGTGATTTTACCTTTAATTATGTGTATAATCGACTAAATGGGTAATTAGTGAGGATGGTTGCTGAATATACAAACATACATATGCATGTGTAATTGAATTATGAATGTTTAGCAAGATGGCTAAACTAGTTGATTTATTTATTAAGCTCAAGGAGTTAAAGGAGGAGAATCAAGCAAAGGCAAAGAAAAGATCATCTAGTAGCTGAGTTGGAACCGTCTTACCCAACACAAAGTAAGTCATTAAGCATATAGTTTGTATTAATCTAAATGATCATAACGTCTATGTAATGATGCTGAATGGAATGATAAATATATATATATACATGTATGTATGTGGTGATGAAAGTGTTGGATGAAGAGAAAAGAGGTGAGATGTATTGAGTTGTTGATCTCGGCACTAAAAGTGCGGGTATAAACATTTATGATCATGAGATTGGCGCTAAGTGTGCGGGTTTAAATTGTACAGCACTAAGTGTGCGAGTTTGATTATGTAGCACTAAGTGTGCGAGTTTGATTATGTAGCACTAAGTGTGCGAGCTTGATTATGTAGCACTAATCCATATGCTCATACTAATCCATATATTTCATTTATTTTACATTTTAGTCCTTCAATTTATTATTTTTTTCAATTTAGTCCTAATATTTCAAAATCATCAAAAACTCTAATACAAAACATATTAATCCAAAACACATCTTTCATAATTTATCATTAAACATCACAAAACACAAATATTTATCAATGGCATAACTCAAAATATTCACCAAAATCAAAAATTCAAGTATGGGTCGGGTAGTACTCGAAGCAACAATCTCAAAAACGTAAAAATTATAAAAAATCGACCAAAGTCCATACCTTAATCAAGCTTCAAAGTTGTCGAATACCTAAGCTTTCTTTCTTTCTTTTCTTTTTAAGGTTTCGGTCACCAAGTATGAACAAAATGCATGCTTTATTTTTTTTATGTTATAATATATCATATAGACCATTTATTACTTTACATTTTTAACCTTAAAATTTTAATAATAAAACCATATAAAACATGCCTTCAACCGTCCACTCATATAGCCAAAGGACTAATTACAACATAAGTACCCCATATTAAAAAGCCACTAACACTACAGTCCTTATGCTTTAAACTATTAAGTTTTCATTTTACGCGATTAATCCTTGCACACAAGCAATAAAATTTAATTAAGCACACAAGCAATAAAGTTTTGATACGAAACTTTCACACATGCTAATTTACATATAATAAACACGAAAAAAATATTTAAATATTTTTTTCACTAGGATTCGTGGTCCCGAAACCACCGTTCCGGTTAGGGTCAAAATCGAACTGTTACATTCCTCACTTTTCAACCTTTTCCCAATTCATCCATAACCAATTTCAATTCATAATTTACATCAAGTGATCATTCAATATGCAACCACATCTCATGTAATAACAAAATATTATAACATAAATAAAAACGATATATCATTTACATACAAACTTACCTTCCTTTTCACTCTTTCACAAGTTATCGAACTTAATAAAACATCATGTTATATCAAATTCTCAATATATTCAGCTATTATATAGCAAGCCATCAATGATTGAACCATCAAACATTTCATGTGCTACTAGTCATATATCATTGTTCTCACAAAATTTATATACCATTCTTTCATCACTTTTCAATATATTAAATCATGTCATTCATGCAATAGTAATATAGAATTTTCAATTCAAATATAGCATTGTAATACTATTGACACACGAACTTACCTCGGCACCAAAATAACAAAAAAGAACTAACCGTCGATTTTCCATTTTTCACCCAATCTAGGTCCAATCCTAATTTTCCTTGATCTATAATATCACATTTAGTCCAATTATTAGTCACATTATTTAATGTAATCCAAAAATCACATTTTGGAAAAATTATGTTTTTGCCCTTAAACTTTGTCAAAATTACACTTTTTCCCCTAGACCCGTAAAGTGATTTTTATTCAATTTTCTCACTCTATAGGCCTAGTCAAACCATTTTAATAACTATAGAAAACTACAATTCTCATCAAAACACCCTTTTATACCATTTTTACAACTTTTACAAAATGGTCCTTTCAAACGTTTTCATAAAAAATCGCTTAGTAAAACTCATTTATTTAACACCCAACACTCATTTTCTACCATTAGACATCAAAATGCATGCATGTCACACATGTTTCAATCTTTAAACATGAGCCCTAGCTCAAATTAATGGTAAAAATAGATAGATCTTGTTACAGGGATTGCAAAAATGTAAAAATTATTAAAAATGGGGCTAGAACGCACTTACAATCGAGCTTAGAAGCTTGAAAAACCCTAGCCATGGTTTCTCCATGCAAGTTTCGTCCAAGAGGTTGAATATGAACAAAAATTGTTTTTTAATTTTGTTTTTAATCCATTTTAATAACTAAATGATCAAAATGCCCTTAATGAAGAACTTTGGAAAAATGTCTAACCATGTCCATTTTTGTCCACCAACTTAACCAATGGTCTAATTACCATATAACGGCCTCCAATTTAAAATTTCATAACAATTGGACACCTCTAGCTTGTAGAACTCAACTTTTGCACTTTTTATGATTTAGTCCTTTTGACTAAATTGAGTGCCCAAACGTCAAAGTTTTCAAACAAAATTTTCACGTAATCTTTCCGTGAAGTTTTTGACCATAAAAATATAATAAAAAAAATTTTCCTCATTGGATTTATGGTCCCGAAACCACTGTTCCGACTAGGCCCAAAATCGGGATGTCATAGAGACACACGGCCAGGCCACACGGGCGTGTGTCCCCTATATTTTGGAAAATTTTCTAGGTTTCATAAAAATTTCCTGAGTTATCACTTTAGTTTCGAACCACCCCGAATACATGTTTTGAGCCTCGTAGGCTCATATTATGGACGATATGAATGTTATTGATTAATGATTATATGAAATTTGAAAATGTGCGTGAAATATGTGTAATTGTATAATATGTTTAGTAATGCTCTGTAACCCTATTTCGGTGTTGAATACGGGTGAGGGGTGTTACACGAGGACTTATTTGTCAAAGTGAAAAAAGTTCAATTTTATAAGAATCTTTAATTAGGAATTAGACAAAGGGCTTATGGTAATTAAACCACTATACATTTGGTAGTGGACGATAGGTGAGCTATATGTATGTTTATATGTTATAAAATTTTCAATTTAATTAGTTCATAACATAAAAACATGTGATAAAAAATAAATGGCGGATAGAAAGAGAATACTCCATCTTCTTCATGCAAAAGAATTGAATGTGAATAAGAGAAAACTTTCCAAGCCATTGCTAGGGTTTTGAAGTTTATATTAAATAATTGGTTAGTTCAATTTAGTCCTTTTGTAATTTTTATGTTTTTGGATTCCCGGGAGCTTAATCTAGCTAACCCATGTGTTAATTTTTGAAACTGTTAAAGTTTTGAAAGATGGCATTGATAGATTCTTGAATTTTTAGGTGCTAAATTGATAAATTTTAAAAGTAGAAGTGAAAAAGGAATAAATTGTGAAGTTAATTGATAGTTTTGTTAAATAGGAACTAAAATGCATAAATTTTAAAAAAATTAGAAATGAGGAATAAAAGGTCCCAAAAGGACTCTAGTGAAATTGGTTTAAAAATTAGGGTTTAAATTGAAAGTTATATTAGTCTTGATTTTAGGGACTAAATTGAATAAAATGAAAAGGCTCCATAATTTTTCAATTGAATGTGAAATTGTTTGTGTATTGGTATTTGGTATAATTGTGTTAACCTGCAGCTAACATCGACATCAAAACAAAAAGGAAAAGGCAAAGCCATCAACGAATAGATCAGAGTTTACGGTTTGTGTCTCTTTAATTCAAACTATCTCTATTATTGCATTTATGAACTGCATTGTATGGTAAGATCAGAAGGTGAGTTACAATTGATAAAATGGGTTGAAAAGATTCGATATGATTTGGTTGTCTGTGTTTTAGACGAAAATGATTATATTTGAAAATATAGATGTTGTTTGGAATATGAAATCTATAAATGTTGTGATGAGTTATGTTGTTATACATATAAGAACTACTAGCTGGTTAATTGAGATTATAATATGGAAAATCAGAATTGATTGAAAAATATGAGAAAATTGTTACCCTATTAATTGTTCGAGTAGGGTTAGTTATAATTGGCATGCCATAGGATAGGTAGAGTTCAGGGTTATACAACTACTTGTTGGGGAGTGCTAGGCACACCCATTTTTTGGTTATACCGACTAGTGCTGGGCAGACCTATTTGTTGGTTATATCAACCAATGCTAGGTATAACTTATTATTTCGAATTTATCCAATAGGCATTAGGTGTCAAACTGGTGTGATTGGTTGGATCTATGTATCCGTTTGAGTCTGAGTCAGGTTAATAGAGGGTTAAAGGAATAATTTGGATTACCAAACTATGAAATTAATTGGTATAGATATTGATAATGTTCACAGATATTGAAAATTAAAATTTAAATAGAAATGTGATGAAATATTATTGATATAACCATTATGACATGAAAAGCATAGAAGTTGTAATAGATTTTATGAAATGATATAAATGATTTATTGAGTAGCATATAACCTTATGATCTTACATTTATGTTTTGTATGAATTATATTATGCTTTAATAATCGAATTATAAAAATACCACTAAGTTTATACTTAGTGTATGATTTTGTTTCCATGCGCAGGTTAGGTGATCTGTTCTAACAAGCATTGACTTTTAACATCTGCCAAAAATCTCGGACTCATCAACTTTGATGTATCTATTTTGTTTAAGTGTAGGACATGTACCTAAGTGTGTCATTTTGTTATTTAGATATGCCTTAAGTGATAAATTGAATGATAATGAATGGATTAATTTGAACTATATAAGTATATATATTTACATGATGATAAAATCTTGGTAATGGTTGAAATTATGTGTTTGATATGATAAAATAGGTGTGAGTTGATAAATATTAAGTAGGTTAGTAACTTGATGAGGTTAGTAGACTAATGTTGAAAATGTATGTGAAATGAGTAAGTAAATAGTTTGCTAATGATAAGCATGAGTTGGTAAGAATGATATTTGACATAATCGCCATGAAATAGTCATTTGTGGATGAAATGAGTATGCACTTAGAATATTTTAATTGGTTTGGAAAATGAATGTAACACCCCTTACCCGTATTTGACGTCGGGATAGGGTACGAGGCATTACCGGACTTATACAAAAGAAATCATGAAGAATCGAGACATAAATTTCTGTCCAAATTAAAATTTTTTCACAATCAATTGTATCGTCCCTTAAACGGGCCTACGAGGCCCAAAACATACATTGGGAGTGGTTTGAGACTAAACTGAGAACTTTTAAAATTGTTACAACACGTAGAAAATTTTCATGCTTTGGAGGGTCACACACCCATGTGGGTAGGCCGTGTGGTCTCACACGCCTGGTTGGCTTGGGACACGTCCGTGTCCTTAACTCGTGTAACTCTCTATTTATGACATCATCAAAAAATTAAGGTCACACGGCCAAGGCACATGCTCATGTGCTAGGCTGTGTGGGCGATTTTATTTTCATAATTTTTCATAAATTAGGTGCAGAGTTCACACGCCCTAGGCACATGCCAATGTCCCTAGGCCGTGTCCTTCACACGGCTGAGACACATGGCACTGTCTCTACCCATGTGGCCAATTCAAAGCTAAAATTCAAGAATGCAGGGGACACACAGCCGGATCACATATCCAATTGGTAAGCCGTGTGCCACACACGGCCTAGACACACACCCGTGTGTCTACCCGTGTGGATAAAAATAAGGGTATTTACCAAGCCTTTTTGCCACCCTTACTTGCACCAACCTACATAACATCAAACAACACCAATCCAAGCATATACATACTACCAATTCAGCCACAACTAAGACATCTAGACATCAATTTCAAGCTATTTTCTATCGCATACAACATCTCATACTTATCATCACAAACCATGCAATAACCACATCCATGAAAGGCATCATCATGTGTATATATATACTTAACCAATATTAGCCAATTCCATATGGCCATTTACAAAATGAATCAATTACCATTACAAGCCAACACACTTAGGCAAATCAATAATGACACATATCACAAAAAGACCAAGTCCCTATACATTCCATAGCTCAAAATAATGTAATAATAAGTACCCAAAACAATAACTTGATAGTGTGAGTGGATCTCCGACTGTCTTTGATCTCTAAGCTGGCTTGATGACACTATAAGAAATGAAACGGAAAGGGGTAAGCTTTAAGCTTAGTAAGTTAGCATGTAAATAATAATCAACCTTAACATACAATAACCTACACAAAACATAATGTAAATTAGCACAAAATGATCAAATAATTATAAACATATCTTACTCATTTGCATCCTTACCAATAATGCATCTTAAACTGAGATCATTTCTCATGAGTTTTGCGTATGTACTTGTACCACTTCATAACATAGTCATAACCTTTCACATCCTTGATATAATCTTTAAATCACCCGTTGAACCACTTGGAATACTAAAGGATACTCGGGAATTACATACACATAGAACCATACCAATGCCATATCCCAGATATGGTCTTACATGGGATCTTATATCGATGCCAATAACCCAGCTATGGTCTTACACGATTCTCATATCGATGCCATGTCCCAGATATGGTCTTACACGAAATCTCATAACGATGCCATATCTCAGATATGGTCTTACACGTAAACTCATAACCCTAATGTCATGAGATTTGTATCCTAACTATTCTTAAGGTTCAACCGAGAATTTCACCATATCGAATCTTTGCCTAACAAATCCATGTGATAATTGTAAAAGTCATGCAATAACGAACTTACATCAGTACAAAAATAGGAGAAATGGATCTAATCGTCAATAACCTTATTTTTCCCTCGATCAAGGTCTGAACTTCATTTATATTTATCTATAATAGAAAATTTAGCTTATTTAATTATCACATTACTCAATTCAGTCCAAAATTCATACTATCGAAACATTACATTTTTGCCCCTAAACTTTGACATGTTTACAATTTTGTCCCTAGGCTTGTAAAATGAAATGCATCCAATTTCTTTGTTACCTAAGCCTAGTAAACCCACACACATGCTCATATCAGCCCACATTTTTCATCAAATCAGATTTTTACTGCGCATTTTACAACTTTTACAAATATGTCCCTTTTAGGTATTTTCATAAAAATCACCTAGCAAAAGTCATTTATTACACATCAAACTTTCATTTTATACCATTAAAAATCAAAATACATGGCTAAGGGAGGCAAAATATGGTTTTTCCCTTTTTATTCTTTTATTTACCAAATGACCAAAATGCCCTTTTAGCCTTTCTTTTGAAATTTTATCTTTCCATGCCCATTTTTGCCCAATAACTTAACAAATGGTCTAATTATCATCTAAGGACCTCTAATTTAAAATCTCATATCAATTGGACACCTCTAACATGTAGAACTCAACTTTTGCACTTTTTACGATTTAGTCCTTTTGACTAAACTGAGTGCCCAAACGTCAGAATTTTTGAACAAAATTATCAAAAAATCATTCTGTGAATTTGTAGACCATGAAAATATAATAAAAACAAGATTTACTATGTCAGATTCGTGGTCCCAAAACCATCGGGATGTTATAATGAATACTTAAATTTAGAGAAGCTTTACTTGGAAATTGATCATTTAGTTTAGTTTGTAATTTTGGTTGATTGTGAATTTGTAACTAATGGTTGGTATATGAATTGGCATGTTTTTGATTGATGCTTTACAGGTCTATCAAAATGTTTAGGGGTACTAATTGAATGTAAAGTGATTTGGGCATGAAATAGACATTACAAAGGTAGTTTTTGACCAATTTTGGGAAAAAGTACCGATATTCTGGCATTACGTATCAATACTTGACCATATTAACAATTTTCTCAAAGAAATAGAATGCCAAATTGGCATCAATAAAAAAAATATCGGTACTGATCGAGTAAGGAATTATACCTTTAAAGTGGTATCGATAAAAATGTTTTATTTTAAGATTTTCAAATTGGTAGAATGCCAAAATGGTATTGGTTTTCTTAAATAAGTATCGATAATTTTCAAAAAGTATAGATACCAAAAAATTAATATCAGTACCCTTGTTTTTGCAAAACAAAAAGATTCACGATTTGGCATCAATATCCTATCGATGCTTTATTTAGTATTGATACCAAACAATTAAGTACTGATATCAACTCTAATATTTTTCAATTTTACAATTGAATTGTAATAGCCTGCCCGGTGCAAATCGTATCAATATGTTGTTTAGCATATAGTTGATTTAGCCAGGGTAGAAAATGGGATTATGTGTCTGGGTGGCGTATTGCAAGGAATCGACAATACATCTAATTGAGGGATACCTTGCTGGAATTCACCATTTCACAAACTCTAGGGTTTAGCAGACTCTTGTGTGTGACGATCTGACAACCCCAAATACTTGGGGTAAACTCATTAGTTCGCAAATCGATAAACTTATTTTCTGTGTTTTAGCATGAAAATGATGGCTCGATCAACATTGTTAGAGTTTAGTTGAAACCTAATTGGAATTGAACTAGAGTACTGTAGATGATAGTTTGATGTGTTTAGGTAGTTGAATGACTTGTTTTAGTGTACAAGCAATTCTCTACACTCTTTTTTGATTCTTTGGGAAATTTTAAGGTATCTTCGGTAGAGAAAAGGAAGGAGGTTCTAGAACCAAGTCAAAATGGCATTGTTAAGTACCAGCTTACTGGTAATATCTGGAAAGTCATTAGGTTATTGTCAAGGGGATTTACAATTTTGCAGTAGTGCATGCATGATTAGATTAGAAAAATGGTCTAATGGTTATAACTGTATCTTATTTAGCTTAAGAAGTTAGTGAAAGTTAGAGTAATCGAGTCAAAAGACCAGTAGAGTAGATTATGTTCTAAAGTTTGCTGGTGAGTCCCTTCTTATTTCCTTTGAGTTATGAAACTTTCATGACATGCGAGTTGTGTTCAGTAAGTTGCTCTTATTGTAAATGAGTCAATGTGATATTTCTGGACATATGTAATAAACCAGTGAAGTTTGTGTGAGTATGATATTATCAATGTAAAAACGCCCTCTTTGCTGCACAAGCCTAATAATAAACAATTTATGATATATGAAATTTGTGGAAATGAGATCTATATGTGACGCCTCTAATAAGGCAACTATATTACAAACCGGACTAAAAGATCATGGTCTGGTCTTGCAGGAGAACACATGTTCAATTTAACACGAATATGATTATGAAAATTATGTGATTCTGATTTCTAAGATATGGGTTTGATGTTGGCATAAGAATAGGTAATTGATAACAATGCAAGGTTGTAAAGCAAAGTGTGTAAGTTGGCAAAATGTGTCTGCCCGAGTACTATGTGTGTTATGTTTAAATTATCGAGGTGTTGCTGCCAAAAAACTGTGGGTAGCGATTGGCGTGTTATGTCTTTATGATAGAGTCTCATGAAAAAGTCTATTGTTCTTTCTTTACGAGTACTGATGCTTGTTAATTATCTGAATTCTTGTAAAACTCATTATGTTTATTTTTGGAACTCAATAAGTTTAATTGAACTTACTTTGTCACTTTTCATTCCTCAGGCATATTGATAGTAGAAAAAGGATCTATCAAAAGGCACTTAGCTAAAGTTACGGTTGCGAGTGAGCCACTTGTGACATATACATATGTTTTGTATTTAATTTTGCAATTAATTACGTCGTTTATATTGTTTTATCTTAAAAGAGAATTGCCCTTTCTTTGGAAGTGTACGCCAAACTCTTTTAATTTGCTTATTATAAATTTTTATGTTTTGAATATATACGCCATAACTAGTTAGTAGTTGGATAACATATTTATCTTTTATAACTCCTATTATTTCATTCAAGATGTATTACCAAAACGAAAGAAGAATAATGGTTTTTTTTATAATAAATGAAACCCTCATAATTAGTTTCCCAAAGATTTGAGTTAATTCAAAGGGTTTTTATCCACTATTAATGCCCTAGTCTGTCGGGCAGTATGTTTGGCTAAATTATATACGCCATATCTTCTTGGCAGGCTAAGGGATATTTCAAGTATTGGTATCAGAGCCTAGGTTGAGTTGATTGTCAAAAAACCAAATGCTAAGTCACGCCCTGCCATGTATGATCTATCTATGGCTTAGTCCTTGCAGTTTTGATTAAGTTATGTTGTAGCTAAAAGTAATGTCTAAAAGCTAAAGATAACCAACGGGCGAGAAAATTGAAAGTGTTGTACCTCCAGCATAAGGACAGGGTCCTGCGACTAATTTGGACATGGCTAGAAATGATTTTAGCAATGTTTTTGTCACAAAGATGAGTCAATGGTTTGACTAGTTCATGGGAACAACCCAAACACCTCAACCACCATAGCAACCTCAGCCTGAAATGGTATAGTTAGTGCATCCTACACATCAGATACCAATTGCAACCCATTTTAGAGGAGACCCTATGAGAGAGATATGCAAATAAGGTGGTAAGGAGTTTCTGAGGGATAAGGGTGATGACCCCGCAACAGTAGAACAATGGCTATCTCATGTATGTAGAGTAATTTCAGAGTTAAAGTGCCGGATAGCCTCTTATGCACTATTTCCTTGTTGAAAGGGGAAGCGTATCAATGGTGGGAAATGCTAATAAGTGTAACCCCAGAAGAGCTGATACATTAGATTTTTTTCTTAACAAAATTTAGAGAGAAATATGTTAATCAAATGTATGTCAAGCAAATGAAGAAAGAGTTTCTATATCTTAAACAAGGACGAATGTCAGTAATATAATATGAGCTAGAATTTGTTAGACTTAGTCGCTACATGAGAGGCATGTTTCAAGCTAAAAAAGCTTTGTACGTGAAGTTTGAGTGTGGCTTAAGGGATGAATTCTGCACCCTGTTGGCATCATTAGATGTTTAAAATCTAGTGGCCATGATAGTTAAAGCCCAAAAGATGGAAATGATTGTGCAAGAGAGAAGTAGAGGGCAAGATAGGGAAAGAATAAAACGTGAGATCTCGATTACACCACCATCAGTGAATTGTAAGAAACTGAAAGATAGAAGCTTTTTTACACCAAGGAGAGATTTTCAGGCCACGGGTTTTCGACGAGATGGAGGTGGGCTGTAACACCCCTAACTCGTATCTATGGCCGAAACAGGGTTACGGAGCATTACCAGAGTTTTCAAATCAAAAGGACATAAATTTCAAACTTTTCAAATCATATCAATAAACACATTAAACCAATTCAGAACATACATAGTGTCCCTTAAACGAGCCCTCGAGGCCCTAAATACACGTTAGAAACAAGTCAGGACTAAATCAAAAACTCAGAGAATTTTTTAGAAAATAATAAAAATTTTCAACACTGTAGGGGTCACATGGTTGTGTGACTCACACGGCCAAGAGACACGCCCGTGCCTCAGGCCGTGTGGGCTTTCGAAGTAGGGACACACAGCCGTGTCTCGGCCCATGTAACTCACTGACTTGGGTCACACGGCCAATCCACACGCTCGTGTGCCAAGCCGTGTACCCTTCAAAATAACCTCAAACGCTCGTGTGTCAGGCCATGTAACTACCTGACTTGCAACCCTTTAAAAGCTATAGGGGACACACGGCCAGTAGTGTGTGACACACGGCTGAGACATATGCTCGTATCTCTACCCGCGTGGACGAAAATAGGCCATTTTACAAGCTAGTTTTTCTCACCCAACTAGGCATGTACTTACAACCAAGATTTGCTCATATGCACAAGCCATAACAAGGCACCAAAATCATGCATAATTAAGCTATATACATAGGTATAATATCATACAACCAATATGCTCCATGACACCTCAAATAACAACATTTAAAACATGTACCAATATAAACACAAATTGATCAATTGTTCAACCAAGTTTATACCATATTGTACTATTTGTTTTACCAATCAAAAACATACCAAAAATGTACTAAGTATACCATTCAAGAATTAGCTGCAAGTAGTCATATAATTCACTTATAACTAATGCACCAAGTCACTACATTCACATATCTCATAAAAACACCTACCATATGCATATTTATCCTATCATACCTTTATCCATCTTTCAAACATAACAAGCCAAACATCAACCATTCTAAAGCTAATATTTACTGCCAAAACTATATCTATTACACCACCAAAATGCCATGATACAAGCCAAAACCAAATGGCCATTTCAAAAACCAAAATACATGGCCAACATTAGTCAAAATACCTATACATTCCATTATAACCAAAATTAAACATTTGTAAGTACCGAAAGAGTTGATATATAGTGTGATATATCTCCAACAATTTTTCAACCCGAACGAGCTTCCGACAACTACAAAACACACAAAAAAAACACAAAATAAGCATGTCATGCTTAGTAAGTTCGTAACATATACAGTCTAACCTTGCCAATATGATATACAACCACAAAGCAAGTAAACTCAATCCAACATGAGAATAATTAATTCAAAAACTTATATATGTACATTCATACTCTTAATTTTCACAAGGTACACAGTACTTACCTTTCATCAAACTAATTTAATTTAAACTGAAAGCTCTTACCAAAGTTCACACGAGGTAATAATACGATGGTTGACACACCCCTTTTCGTAATTTGATAACCGAAGTTATCCATTTTCATAGTTCGACAACTGGAGCTATCCCTTTTAATAATTTGATGGTCTTCACCATCCCTGTTCATTGTTCGATGGTCGTCACCACCCCTTTTCATAATTTGATAGCCGAAGCTATCCCATTTCATTTGTCGATGATCGATGTTACACCGTTGGATTTTTTCGTAAACACACAATTAAATATTATACAATAATATCATTCAATTCATAAAATAAAAGTGAAACTTAAACGTACGAACTTACCTCGAAGATAAACGTAGAAAGATGAAGTCGACTAATCCGAAACTTTTTTTTTGCCTCGATCTATAGCCGTACATGATTTATCTTCATCTAAATGAATAAATTCAGCTCAATTCAATAATCATTCTATTCAATTTAACTCAAATTCACATTTTAGCAAAATTATAATTTTACCCCTATAATTTTGATTTCCTTACAATTTGGTCCTTAGGCTTGTTAAATGAAATTCATGTAATTTCAACCATAACAAAGCCTAGTTGAATATCATACAAGCTTATAGTAGCCCACACATTTCATTAATTCACAAATTACACCATGAATATTTCATAATTTTTAATTTAACCCCTAATTGACAAATTTATCAAAAACCATTTAACAAAAGTTATTTATCTAACAATAAGGATTCATTTTCTTCCATTAAACATCATAGACAACTAAAATGAATTCTTGGTAAAACCCTAGACATTCAACAATTTTGCAAATTACTCCATGGGCTATCTAGATTAAGCTACAACGACTCCAAAAACATAGAAATCATTAAAAAAACAGGAAAGGATCACTTACATGCAGAAGGATGAACTTGTCGAATGCTCAAAGCCTAAAATGGTGATGTTTCTCCTTAGGAAAACTAGCAAGAAGAAGAAGATGGACTGAAAAATGATTTTTTTTTACTTATTTTGATTTTATTTATTAAATTACATATATAACCTTTAATTAAACCTTCAAAAATCACTTAAAAGATGTCCACCTTTGTCCACAATTAATGTTAATGGTGTAATTACCATTTAAGGCCACCCATAGTCAAAATTCATAGCAATTTGACATTTTTTTACTTATAGAACTCAAATTTTACACGTTATGCATTTTAATCCTTTTTATCAAATTAAGCATGTAAACGATAAAATTTCTTAACAAAATTTTTATGACACTAATAACGTGCTGTAGACATTAAAATATTAATAAAATGATTATTTTGATGTGAGATTTGTGATCCTAAAACCATTATTCCAATTTCACTGAAAACGGGCTATTAATGGGCGACAAGCTACCTCGATAGCAAGTACATATGGGAACAAGATAATAAGGGATACCGTATGTGAACACTATGGAAACAATCACATTAGAAAATGTTGGAGGCATGTATGAGCTTGTCATGCCTGTGGATCTTTGGATCATCTTCTTGGAGATTGCCCCTCAAAAACTGAAGCCCTTTCGGAACAATCTGTGTGTGGGGAAAAAAGCACACAACAGGAGATGAGGTCCAGAATAGCTGTGAAATCAAGATCAATTTGAGGGACTCCAAAGAAGTATTATACCAAGCCCAACTAATGGGTATCTGCCAGAACCTATGTAATGAAAGACAAAGAAGATAATAACTTACCAGAGGTTTCACGGGTAAATTTTCTTTTTTAGGAAGTAGTATTCATGCATTAATAAACCCTGGGTTAATTCTTTCATACATCTACACCAAGGTTGTAGAAGGTAAGAGTCTAGAAGTCATTTCTTCTAAGAAAAATGTGTTAGTAACCAACCCCCTTGGTCAAAGTACAGTGGTTAGAAAACTAACAAAAAAATTGCTTGCTGTCCTTTGGCCAACACATCTTTTAGGCGGACTTATTGCTACTAAGTTTTCATGAATTTGTTGATATTCTTAGACTAGACTTTTGAACCAGACATAATGTTGTAGTAGACTATTGAGCTAGAGGTGTACTGATATTAACTGTAGAAGGTAGAGAATTGTTACTTCCTGGCATACAGATTAGTGCAGCGGGTAGTATAATTTTGACACTATCCACCAAAAAGTTATTAGTTAAAGGCATAAATGCCTACCCGACTTATATCACGGATTTGCCTGAGTTAAGGAAAGACATCAACCAAGTTTCAATTGTGAAGGAGTTTTTCGATGTGTTTTTGGAGAAACTTCCAAGCATGCCACCAGATAGAGAGGTAGAGTTTTTGGTTGAGGTAGCACCTGGTACTGCACCAATATCTTGTGCCCCATATAGGATGACACCATTGGAGTTGAAAGAGCTAAAGAAACAATTGTAAGATCTTTTGGACAAAGGATTTATTCGACCCAATGTTTCACATTAGGCCACACCAATCTTGTTCATGAAAAAAAAGGATAGGACCCTCCGCTTATTCATCGATTACCGCCAACTAAACAAGGTGACTGTGAAGAATAAGTACCTGCTACCTCGGATAGAAGACTTGTTTGACCAACTAAGTGGAGCTACTATTTTCTCCAAAATTGACTTGAGGTCTGGTTATAACCAAGTAAAGATTATGGGTGATGATGTTCTGAAAATCACATTTCGGTCATACTATGGACATTATGAGTTTCTAGTGATGTCGCTTAGATTAATGAATGCGCCCGCAGAATTTATAGATTTTATGAATCGAGTCTTTCAACCCTACCTAGACCATTTCGTAGTCGTCTTTATTGAAAATATATTACTCTACTCTGAAAGTGTCTCATCCCAAATTTGGAAGATCCTGTAACGCCCCGAACCCGATACCGTCGCCGGAGTCGAACACGAGGTGTTAACAGACTTCAAACCACTTATTCGACATTTCCCAGACAAGCTTCCAATCTGCGTACTAGTCGCTTTAAAAATCATATCTTGAGTTTCACAACTCGAAAATCAGTTTCGTGATTTTTCCCTGAAACTAGACTCATATGCCTATCTCCATAATTTTTTCTAGAATTTTTGGTTGGGCCAATTAGTACATTTTATTAGTCAAAGTCTCCCATGTTACAGGGATCGACTACACTGACCCTTGCGCATTACGAATTGGATATCTCCCTGCACAGAGCTTCAATACTGATGTCGTTTGTTTCTATAGAAACTAGACTCAGAGAGGAATCTGTACATATATGGCATGACTCCTAATTATCTCTGGTTAATTTATAATAAATCTCCAAAGTCGGAACAGGGAATCCAGAAACCGTTCTGGCCCTGTCTCACGAGAACCTCAATAACTCTTAACATACTGTCCATATGATCGTTTCGTTACTTTCCTATGAAAATAGATTCATTAAGGTTTGTTTACATAATTTATTAATTATTTAATTCCAATCCTACTATTTTTAGTGATTTTCCAAATCTACTTCACTGCTGCTGCCAGCATCTGCCTTTAAGGTAGACTTTACCTACTTCATAGTTTCCATGATTCAACTAGCCCTTTCAGCATAAATAGCACAAATTATGATGGTGATTAACCATTCCATACCAAATGATTATAACATTATGCTCAAACATATATAAGCCATTTTCGCATGGCTATATACATTAACCAAAATATTCCTCCGCCACTAGTCTATTTTATACATGCCATAAGATAATCCAAAACATAGCAGTACCAACAGTGGATAGTGATAGTGTGACTAGTTGCTGACGATCCCCGAGCCTGTAGCTTCGCAATGAGATCTATAAAACAGAGGAAACAGAGTAAACGGAGTAAGCATTACAATGCTTAGTAAGTTTTAAGCAGTGGCAATAGATAACAATCAAATTATAACATAGTTGTTCGTATTTTTATTTCACTCTTCCTTCGGGCATACCATCCCTTTTCCGAATACGCACATCTCATCATATACAATAGGCAGATAAACTTTCACATAAAAGTGAGCTCATGTGACATAGATATATCGTATGATTTCACATCACCCCTCACACTGATCCGATGTCACATAATCATAAGAATAGTCTCATAGATTGCTCTCGTATGCATCACATAACTACCTTATGATTTAGTGCAAATCAAGCTCACATATAAACTTGGAGTACATACCTGTTTAACCTTTCGCATTGAATATATTTATAAGCAATTCTTATTACGAAATCTTACCCGGACCTAATCTCCACACGAAGTTATCGGGTCTTACCCGGACAAAATCCCCACACGTAGTCATCGGGTCCTTAGAACTCGGATATAGTACGAGCACGAAGCTTAGGGACATTAATCAGTGATAATATTCTCGCATAAAGCCTGCCGGGTTTTAACCCGGATATAGTACTGACACAAATGCCCTTCGGGACTTATCACATTTATGCACTTTCACATCAATCACATTGGCCACTCGGCCCTGTCACATATATACACTTTCACATTCATCACATCGCCCATTAAGCCTTATCACGCATATACACTTTCACATTCATCACATCGGCCATTAAGCCTTATCACATATATATACACGTTCACATTCATCACATCGGCTATTAGGCCTTATCACACATATACACTTTCACATTCATCACATCGGCCATTAGGCCTTATCACATATATACACTTTCACATATGGGTTTAATCAATAGCTTATAAGCAACTAAAACAAGTTTATCAAGGTTTACAACACAATCTCAAATTCAGCACAAGCTGTTTTTCCTGAGCAATAGTCACTAAATTATTTATAACTGGAGCTACAAAACTCCAAATCACTTTCCGTAAATTTTTCCTGAGTATAGGCTCGTATGTCTTCCATCCATAAAATTTCCAGAATTTTAGGTTTGGCCAATCAATACCAGATTTTTCTTAAAGTTTTCCCCTGTTTCACTGCTTGACTAATCTGACCACTCTTCACTACAAATCAAATTTCTCATTATCAGAAATTCCTTTGCTTATACGGTTTCTTTTATAAGAAACTAGACTCATTAAGCTTTAATTTCATGTCTCATTCAGCCTCTAATTCAAATCCATGAATTTATGGTGATTTTCTAAATTCATGTTACTGCTGTTGTCCTGAGCAGGTTTATCACAATTTTACTCTTCTGACATATCCTTTTAGCACTTCATAATATCACATCCATTTGGCAACATATCATATCAATAACTTACCTATACTTCATAATAACCATTAGGCTATATGCATAAAGATTTACAATAGAGTTATGATTCTTTTAATATGTGCTTAACGTATCATACTCAATCACATTATAGGCTTTAATACTTAAAACTTACCTCGAATACTTTGAATAGTTGTGGATAGACTACTCGATCACTTTTTCCTTTCCTTTATCAGATTTTGACCCTCTTGGCTCTTGAGCTTGATTCAACAAGTAGATTTTATTAAATAACTTATCAATTTAGCGATTCGATTTAATACATGTATACCATACAACTAAGTACAAAAGATGTTATTAACTAGATATTAAACATCAAACATATGCTCTACTCATGTACCAACGAACATGATACTAGCTCAATACCATGCATAATCGAATTTATTTAGCATCATTTAGTTTTATATAAATACACATATCATCCCAACTCGACACAAGAGTCAAATTCATCACTCAAACATTCACACCAATCTATTTGAATAACTTGGCCGAAACCCTCAATTGGCTAACATAGCCTTAATATTTCAATATAAGCATGTATACATCAAAGGCAATTTAAAACACTTCGCCCTTATACTCAATAATGAAACCAACCCGTATACCTAATTATTTAACACATCACCTCCAAATGCATGTATTAACTAACATATATCCAATCCACATGCCAAGTTACCATGAATAAATTAAACTTATATATATAGATAACCTTTCATACCCTTGTATCTAGTGTCATGAGAATAGCCGAATGTCCAAATTAACCAAGCTTAAAGATTTAACCTTCAACACTTTAATGATCCACAACCTATTCTTCAAGGCTTCAATTTTAAAGTAATTAACATTTATACTCTTGTGCCGAATTAGCTAACACTTATAGTCCATAGCCGAACCTCTTGATGGTTAAGCCTCCAATTATTCATTTCAATTACCCTTACATTTTTACTTATCAAAGCCGAAACCCATACATGACATTACTCATATCATTCAAACTCACCTTCTAAAAAAATCATGACCAATGCCGAATCCTTAAGTGTTCAAACCCCTAATTTACTCAACACATTCTTCATCAAAACTTAAAGGAAATAATCAAATTCCTTCTTTAATAACCATAGCCGAATGCTCCATCCATCCATCAAAAATTCCAAGTTTTCAAATGGGCTAATATGGAGCTAGCTAAATGACTTGAACTAAGCTTAAAATTTCAAAACTAACAAAATTTTACTAACCTTCTCAAGCTTCAAGTGACCGAATGCTACCCTCCTATCTTCCTCTCTACAATCGGCCAAGAAGAACAAGGTGATAACCTCCCTCTTTCTTTTTTTTTCTTTTAGTATCCTTAGTATTTCTTTTATTATTTCTTTTCTTTTACTTAAAATAATGACCACTTCATGGAAATTTACCACATAGTCTAATATATGCTCCATCATGGCCGGCCACTATGCACACAAAAGGAGTATTTGACATGCAAAGCCAATATTTTCACTACATGCTTAAATAGGTCCTTATAAATTAACCTATCGTATTTCAAAAGTGTCACACATAAGTCCTATTAACTAGGTTCACATGCAATCGACTAAATCGAAGTTTAAAACTTTCACACATTCATATTCACATATTCTAGACAATAATTATCACATCCAAATACTTCGGTGACTCGGCTTAGCGGTCCCGAAACCACTTTCCGACTAGGGTCACTTTAGGGGTGTCACAACTCTCCCCCCCTTTAGGGATTTTCGTCCTCAAAAATTGGATAACGTCCTCTTATTGAATTATATTCATATAAACATTAGCTCATCGATAGCTATTGTAATTCATTATTGATTTCGCATCGATCTATAAAATCATTTTCTTATCTTAAAACAAATACATAAACATTTCTACAAGTATGCACAAATATCTCATTTTCTTGATTTCATAAGCAATAATCACTTAATTTAATTCATAAATGCATTTCAAACACACATTAAGCACATATTAACATGTATAATTCACATCATCAACCCACATATTTGTAACCCACATTTTCATTCATGTATAAGCTGTAACCCAACCGAAAGTACACATATACTCAATATTCGACTTAACTCATTTCCAAAAGAAAAGTCAACTTCCACGTACCTGAACATTTAGTTCATTTAGCACATTCAATCATAGTTAACGTTACCCGTATACAGTCGAATAGGCATAAAGCCTAATGTAATACACTAGCTTGAGATTTATTCTAGCGCATAACTCGTATATCCAAAATTATCATCATTCATCAAAAATTCTTTCAAACTTTCGAATGTCGAAACTTAATCAAAATAATTTCTTGAACAAGATTAACAAAATAGTGTCCATTCAGCAATAGCACATATAACTCTTACAATGCCATATCCTAGATATGGTCTTACATATTCTCACATATCGAGTCAATGCCATGTCCCAGACATGGTCTTACACACTATCTCAAATCAATGCCTTCGTCCCAAACGAGGTCTTACATGAATTCCACTTCACACACTTAGTGCTCACTGACCGATCTCGCACTCATAGTGCTCGGTTAAAGGAAATTCGCACACACACAGTGCCTCTAATTATTCACATACATAGTGCTCTTATGCATTCGTTAATACACATTGATATGACTTAACCAAGTCTATAAACATCATGTATGTGCACTTTTAAACATATCATCTCATTTAAATTTGAATTCGTATAGTAATGAATACTTAAACTTTGCTCAAATTACCGGCACGAAGCCTACTAGGCACGAAGGCCCGAATACATGTCACCAGCATGATTGCTCTTCGGGACCTAGCCCGGATATAACACCAGCACGAATGCTCTTCGGAACTTAGTCCGGATACCTCACTAGCACGAATGCTCTTCGAAATTTAGCCCGGATTTAGTAACTCGCACCAATGCCTTCGGGTCTTAGCCCGGATATATCAACTTGCACAATTGCCTTCGGGTCTTAGCCCGGATATATCAATTCGCACAAATGCCTTCGGGTCTTAGCCCAGATATCATTCAAATGCTCACGCACACATATATCAACAATCATGACACATCCATATTTCACTTTCGTTACTAAGGCTCAAACACAAAGCATTTATTAAACCTTTCCAATTTCAGCTCAATAGCCACACACAAAGAGCATGATTTCAATTGGCTTTATAACATAGTAGGGTCATTACTCGAAGACTTACCCCTTTCCACTGTCCGAAGTCGACTCGGTAAGGTGGCACCCTTAATATAAATAATTGATAGAGAATATATATATATAGTGGGTTCGCACACATAGTGCTTAATAATCAACCACGCACACTTAGTGCCATGTACTTTAAACTCGCACACTTAGTGCCATGCATTTCAAGCCCGCACACTTAGTGCCAATCTCACAACCGTGAACACTTATTGCCCGCACACTTAGTGCCAATCTCACAACCGTGAACACTTATTGCTCGCACCGTGAACACTTATTGCTCGCACACTTAGTTCCAATCTCACAACCGTGAACACTTATTGCTCGCACACTTAGTGCCAATCTCACAACCGTGAACACTTATTGCTCGCACACTTAGTGCCAATCTCACAACCGTGAACACTTATTGCTCGCACACTTAGTGCCAATCTCACAACCGTGAACACTTATTGCTCGCACACTTAGTGCTGAAAACCAACCACTCTATACGCTTCACTGCCTTTTTACATTCGACAATTTCGTCTCTACATACATATACACATATAGCAATACACCTTAGTATATCATTTACATTACTCGAATACAAACAAAACACGCTTATCGACCATTCAACTTCCAGTTCCATAGCCACATACAAAAATCACATTTATAGTCATAACACTCTTTCAAAATTGCATCACTTATACCCTTATAATTCAATCCAAATCGAAATTCAAATACGAGTACATGATACGTACCTGATCAACTTAATAATTTAGGCATATCTAAGTGAAGTTATATCGCAAATTCTCATAGTCAGAAGCTTGCTACAGCTCGATCGGGATCAAGATTCATTACAATACAGCAAACACATTTTAATAGCCAAAAATCATCACACTATCATTTTATCACATTATGGCATGTATAAATAGACTCACGCGTGCTACGTTAGTCCTAGAATCGACTAAACCGTAGCTCTGATACCAATAAAATTGTAACGCCCCGAACCCGATACCGTCGTCGGAGTCGAACACGAGGTGTTAACAGATTTCAAACCACTTATTCGACATTTCCCAGACAAGCTGCCAATCTGCGTACTAGTCGCTTTAAAAATCATATCTTGAGTTTCACAACTCGAAAATCAGTTTCGTGATTTTTCCCTGAAACTAGACTCATATGCCTATCTCCATAATTTTTTCTAGAATTTTTGGTTGGGCCAATTAGTACAGTTTATTAGTCAAAGTCTCCCATGTTACAGGGATCGACTACACTGACCCTTGCGCATTACGAATTGGATATCTCCCTGCACAGAGCTTCAATACTGATGTCGTTTGTTTCTATAGAAACTAGACTCAGAGAGGAATCTGTACATATATGGCATGACTCCTAATTATCTCTGGTTAATTTATAATAAATCTCCAAAGTCGGAACAGGGAATCCAGAAACCGTTCTGGCCCTGTCTCACGAGAACCTCAATAACTCTTAACATACTGTCCATATGATCGTTTCGTTACTTTCCTATGAAAATAGATTCATTAAGGTTCGTTTACATAATTTATTAATTATTTAATTCCAATCCTACTATTTTTAGTGATTTTCCAAATCTACTTCACTGCTGCTGCCAGCATCTGCCTTTAAGGTAGACTTTACCTACTTCATAGTTTCCATGATTCAACTAGCCCTTTCAGCATAAATAGCACAAATTATGATGGTGATTAACCATTCCATACCAAGTGATTATAACATTATGCTCAAACATATATAAGCCATTTTCGCATGGCTATATACATTAACCAAAATATTCCTCCGCCACTAGTCTATTTTATACATGCCATAAGATAATCCAAAACATAGCAGTACCAACAGTGGATAGTGATAGTGTGACTAGTTGCTGACGATCCCCGAGCCTGTAGCTTCGCAATGAGATCTATAAAACAGAGGAAACAGAGTAAACGGAGTAAGCATTACAATGCTTAGTAAGTTTTAAGCAGTGGCAATAGATAACAATCAAATTATAACATAGTTGTTCGTATTTTTATTTCACTCTTCCTTCGGGCATACCATCCCTTTTCCGAATACGCACATCTCATCATATACAATAGGCAGATAAACTTTCACATAAAAGTGAGCTCATGTGACATAGATATATCGTATGATTTCACATCACCCCTCACACTGATCCGATGTCACATAATCATAAGAATAGTCTCATAGATTGCTCTCGTATGCATCACATAACTACCTTATGATTTAGTGCAAATCAAGCTCACATATAAACTTGGAGTACATACCTGTTTAACCTTTCGCATTGAATATATTTATAAGCAATTCTTATTACGAAATCTTACCCGGACCTAATCTCCACACGAAGTTATCGGGTCTTACCCGGACAAAATCCCCACACGTAGTCATCGGGTCCTTAGAACTCGGATATAGTACGAGCACGAAGCTTAGGGACATTAATCAGTGATAATATTCTCGCATAAAGCCTGCCGGGTTTTAACCCGGATATAGTACTGACACAAATGCCCTTCGGGACTTATCACATTTATGCACTTTCACATCCATCACATTGGCCACTCGGCCCTGTCACATATATACACTTTCACATTCATCACATCGCCCATTAAGCCTTATCACGCATATACACTTTCACATTCATCACATCGGCCATTAAGCCTTATCACGCATATACACTTTCACATTCATCACATCGGCCATTAAGCCTTATCACATATATATACACTTTCACATTCATCACATCGGCTATTAGGCCTTATCACACATATACACTTTCACATTCATCACATCGGCCATTAGGCCTTATCACATATATACACTTTCACATATGGGTTTAATCAATAGCTTATAAGCAACTAAAACAAGTTTATCAAGGTTTACAACACAATCTCAAATTCAGCACAAGCTGTTTTTCCTGAGCAATAGTCACTAAATTATTTATAACTGGAGCAACAAAACTCCAAATCACTTTCCGTAAATTTTTCCTGAATATAGGCTCGTATGTCTTCCATCCATAAAATTTCCAGAATTTTAGGTTTGGCCAATCAATACCAGATTTTTCTTAAAGTTTTCCCCTGTTTCACTGCTTGACTAATCTGCCCACTCTTCACTACGAATCAAATTTCTCATTATCAGAAATTCCTTTGCTTACACGGTTTCTTTTATAAGAAACTAGACTCATTAAGCTTTAATTTCATCTCTCATTCAGCCTCTAATTCAAATCCATGAATTTATGGTGATTTTCTAAATTCATGTTACTGCTGTTGTCCTGAGCAGGTTTATCACAATTTTACTCTTCTGACATATCCTTTCAGCACTTCATAATATCACATCCATTTGGCAACATATCATATCAATAACTTACCTATACTTCATAATAACCATTAGGCTATATGCATAAAGATTTACAATATAGTTATGATTCTTTTAATATGTGCTTAACATATCATACTCAATCACATTATAGGCTTTAATACTTAAAACTTACCTCGAATACTTTGAATAGTTGTGGATAGACTACTCGATCACTTTTTCCTTTCCTTTATCAAATTTTGACCCTCTTGGCTCTTGAGCTTGATTCAACAAGTAGATTTTATTAAATAACTTATCAATTTAGCGATTCGATTTAATACATGTATACCATACAACTAAGTACAAAAGATGTTATTAACTAGATATTAAACATCAAACATATGCTCTACTCATGTACCAACGAACATGATACTAGCTCAATACCATGCATAATCGAATTTATTTAGCATCATTTAGTTTTATATAAATACACATATCATCCCAACTCGACACAAGAGTCAAATTCATCATTCAAACATTCACACCAATCTATTTGAATATCTTGGCCGAAACCCTCAATTGGCTAACATAGCCTTAATATTTCAATATAAGCATGTATACATCAAAGGCAATTTAAAACACTTAGCCCTTATACTCAATAATGAAACCAACCCGTATACCTAATTATTTAACACATCACCTCCAAATGCATGTATTAACTAACATATATCCAATCCACATGCCAAGTTACCATGAATAAATTAAACTAATATATATATAGATAACCTTTCATACCCTTGTATCTAGTGTCATGAGAATAGCCGAATGTCCAAATTAACCAAGCTTAAAGATTTAACCTTCAACACTTTAATGATCCACAACCTATTCTTCAAGGCTTCAATTTTAAAGTAATTAACATTTATACTCTTGTGCCGAATTAGCTAACACTTATAGTCCATAGCCGAACCTCTTGATGGTTAAGCCTCCAATTATTCATTTCAATTACCCTTACATTTTTACTTATCAAAGCCGAAACCCATACATGACATTACTCATATCATTCAAACTCACCTTCTAAAAAAAATCATGAACAATGCCGAATCCTTAAGTGTTCAAACCCCTAATTTACTCAACACATTCTTCATCAAAACTTAAAGGAAATAATCATATTCCTTCTTTAATAACCATAGCCGAATGCTCCATCCATCCATCAAAAATTCCAAGTTTTCAAATGGGCTAATATGGAGCTAGCTAAATGACTTGAACTAAGCTTAAAATTTCAAAACTAACAAAATTTTACTAACCTTCTCAAGCTTCAAGTGACCGAATGCTACCCTCCTATCTTCCTCTCTACAATCGGCCAAGAAGAACAAGGTGATAACCTCCCTCTTTCTTTTTTTTTCTTTTAGTATCCTTAGTATTTCTTTTATTATTTCTTTTCTTTTACTTAAAATAATGACCACTTCATGGAAATTTACCACATAGTCTAATATATGCTCCATCATGGCCGGCCACTATGCACACAGAAGGAGTATTTGACATGCAAAGCCAATATTTTCACTACATGCTTAAATAGGTCCTTATAAATTAACCTATCGCATTTCAAAAGTGTCACACATAAGTCCTATTAACTAGGTTCACATGCAATCGACTAAATCGAAGTTTAAAACTTTCACACATTCATATTCACATATTCTAGACAATAATTATCACATCCAAATACTTCGGTGACTCGGCTTAGCGGTCCCGAAACCACTTTCCGACTAGGGTCACTTTAGGGGTGTCACAGATCCAAGAATAAGGCATGTAGATGTAAAGTTGTCTATTTTGGCGCCTTTTGGTAGTTAGTTCGCCAATGTATAAACTTCGAACAAACTAATATTTTACACAAAAATATCCATTTGTAGAATTATCTAAGGATTTATTCTCGTAGCATTCTTCACTTGAAGAAATAGTACGATAAGAGAAGAGTATGCCTTGGAATGTTGCTTAAGCATGATGCACCTACCAAGTGTACGTTAAAGCTGTAAGGGGCTAAAGTGTTTGTAAGGCCACACCATATATGAGTTATCACCATAGTTATGGTACGTTTGGTTTGTTCAAATGATATGTATGTGGTATTTTATAATGTGATTGGTTGAGGGTCAACTGAATGGTTTGATCAGTCAAATAACATCCACATCAGATTTTCTTTTATATTTCCTTTGATTTTTGTAGGACATTAAAGGGACAACTTTTATATGCATTTGACACTTGTCAAGGTCCATTAAGAGGTAGTAGGTTTATATATATGGTGAAGAGGGATCATCTAGACGGTTTTTCTTCTTAAACTTATATGTTCTCTTCTCCTTTATTAAGTTAGAAGCTAAGGTTTTTGAATTCATCAGTGGATGTTCCACCTTCTGGTAAGTCTAATAGCTCAGCATGTTTAGTTTTTGAAAGAATAAGAATGTTAAGAAGTATCTAAATAGTAAGTTATTAATAAGAGGCCTTGCATGGGGGTCGCTATTATAATACCCCAAACCCGGCCTAGACGTTATTGCCGAATTTGGCGTGTCACATCGAAGTGTTTTTTGAAAATTGATCTTTTAGGTAAAAATCCGTTACTGAATCTAAATCCTTTTATTATTATTTAATAAAAGTTTTCGTCAAAACATTTACCGATTTTTTTGCCTTTGGAATATTACTTCAATTTAAATCGCGGAAGCATTTTGAGAACTTTCTTGTTGAAAGCTCGTGTTCTTTAGAAAATCGTGACTATTCTGAAAACTCGTGTTTTCCTAGACTGGCAGTTCAATATAAGAAATCAAGATCCCAATTAGAACTTAAAACCCACAACCGGCCTTATTACACAAATTAAAACCCAAAACATAATTTAATAGCAAATAAAAGAAACAGAAGCAGTAGGGTGGCCATCTCCGAGTCCCTCGCAGCACCGATCCGCCCAAGGATTACCTGAACAGTTAAAACAAATGGGTAAGTTTACGAAAAACTTAGTGTGTAATCTCAATAACAAACAGTGAATAACACAGTCTGGGCCTAGGCTCTATTCAGTATCAGTACAGTCTGGGCCTAAGCCCTATTTAGTATCAGTACAATCTGGGCCCTAGCCCTATACAGTAACAGTGTGTGCCTCAGCCCAATGCAGTAACAGTATAGTGTAATGCAATTATGCATCCCACCCAAATCCAACCAACATGCCATCCGTACCAACCAACACACCATGTGGGGATATAAATCGACCCACCCAGCCAGCACACCAATATCACAGCAAAGTTTCCAGTAATAATAATGTCGCATAGCTGCCAAAAACAGTGAATGTGACATAGTCACCAGTATAGTATTTCCTCCATATTAAAATCCCAACCCCATGTAGTATGTCATGTCATGAATATTACTTGTATCTAAAGTCATACTCAGTACAATCATATATGTAAAACATAAGCAGGTCAGTCATACGGAACATAAGGGCATAATCGTCATTTTACCATATAGGGGTATTACGGTCATTTTACCCTATAGGGGTATTATGGTCATTTTACCCTACAAGAGCGTTACGGTCATATAACGACCTCTCTGAAGGTATACAATCGCCTTGAGCGACACAAACAACCTAAATGATCATATCAGTGCAAGTGGGACTAGGCCCAATACTCGGCCCAAGTGGGCTCACACGCTTGTGTGGCCCATTTAGCCCAAATTTAGATACGACTATGTGTACACCATAGCCCAATTCATTAATAGTCACTTACTACAAATTTTATCCGTATGGGCCCATTTCGGCCTATCGAGGCCTAAAACAATCTAAGTCATGTGCGCGACATGACAAGTCCATCTACTTCTCGCTTAACAGCGAAATTTACCCATGCAGGCCCACGGGCCCATTGGGCCTATATGGTCGATTTAACCCAGAACTATTCACGGTGGTACGAACGACGTAGCCTAGTACAAAACTTACCACATAACATACATTTCATCCGTGTGGGCCCACAAGCCCATTGGGAACACATAGCCCAGTCGGGCCCAACATGGCCCAGAACGGCCTATGCCATATACGCGACATGACAAGCCCAACCATATTCCACCTAGCAGCTGATTTGAAACCAGCGGGCCCATGGGCCCATTAAGCCTATTCAGCCCATTTCGTGGCCCAAGTGGCCCACTACGGCCTAAGCCCAAGATTTGTTCATGGTGGCCTTCCTCGTCATACGCCCAAGTTTCGAGGGTTCAGTTCACCACACGCGCGATTTCACACTCGTGTGGCATCATACACCATATTTTTGGCTTTTCGACATTTTACCGTTCTACAGTCATAGCAGAGTAAACAACTTACACATTTTCGGCTTTTCAGCCAATTATCAAAACAAGGCATACGGTTACACACCTGATCACGTAGAGTATTAAAAATTCCCGAGTGCTGGAACCTATTCAAACGTAACATCGGTTAATCACTTAGCAATATAGTTAAAATAATCTTAATAAAAACCCTAGCCAAAGGATCGGCTACCACTTGCCTTGGTCAACTATGATTTGCCTACTTAATCCAAAGCTTGGTGCAGTCACCCTTCCGCAACCTGGCGGAAAGTCCCGAACTATCGACACCCTTTGTCACTTAAACTTGGGGGCAGAGGCTACGTATCTAATCCCACTCGGCACCATTGACATCCCTTTATTGCTAGAACCCCCTTTGCTCATCGCGAGTTTGATCAGATGGATAACCAAATGCAGAAAGATTCGACTCACAAAAAGGAAAGCACAATCGGCTAACAATGATAACCGAATGGATTGTGAGGGCGAGGAGCAGTGATATTTGGCCAAACTCACAGAAGAGAAATAGAGAGAGAGCAAACTAAAACAAAAAGAGGGAAAAGTGCCACTTACCAATAGCCAAGGAATCTTGCAAAACTGAAATAGTGTAGTAATAGAAGAGAAGAGAAGTATTCAGCTTAAATGATATGGGTAAATCGGGAGAAAATAGAAAAAAGAATGGAGCACAAAGATAGAGAGGTGATTTGGATTAGAAGAGCAACCGAAGGAAAAATGAAGTAGAGAGGGGGAGGAGTGGAACTATATTCGATCAAGGGAAAAACAAAAAGTAGAAAGGGGTGATAGAAGCAAGTAATTCGGCAAGGCTAAATGAATAGTAAGGGAAAAGAACTTGAATGAGTGCAATTGGGAATAAGAACAGAGAAACGGTGCTACACTACAAAATGTATTTGGCAAGCAGGGTAATTGAGGATAAAAAGAATAATACCCAAAGGCACCTAAAACTGAGAAGACCCTTAACCCCTAGCAAGAAATTGGCACCAGCAGCAAAAGGTGATAGAAACCAAAACTAAATGTTTAACACCACCAAAATCTGAATTTGCACAAGAGACTAAAACTCCAAGACCGCAAAATGTTCACAAAATTCCCCCTAGCCGAATTTGTCATACACAAACCTCCCCATTCAGCTACAACTCTCCCAATTTCAAATTCCTTGATTTTCTCTACAAATCCCTCCTTAATTTACTCCAGCTTTCCCAAATTCAAATTCAATTCAACAACCACGACCAGATCAAACTTTACCCTTTTACCAAGTCCACAACAACCTTCTAGAGTTTCAATCCAATTCAACCACTTACCATCCCCATGTAGCAAAATAATTGCATTTTTCTTGCAAAGTGATTCGAACCCTTGCCCTCCTTACATGCTCACACGCCATTTGCCTCCCTGCCACAAGCTCTTGTGTCACAAAATATCCTCAATTAATTATAAGGTCTATAGGCCAATGTGTAGATTCCTTTAAAAGAAAAACCAAAATAAATTGCAAGAGCCAAGACTTGAACCCAAGCTCCCTCACAACCTTAATGACGCCCCAACTGCTAGACCACATGCTTCATTGTTTCATTTTTTTAACACAATAATCTAGAAGGCCTACTTCCAAGCATACAAGGTTTTACTCACTTAAAACCAAAATTTTTGCTAAAGTCCAGGTTTGAACCCAAGATTTCTTAGACACTCCCAGAACACTTTAACCACTAAAGCAGATACAAAATTGTGTCATTTCCTTGCACAATTAAATATTTATAAACAACCTCATTACGGATCTATACTCAAGGCCCAATACTTCTAGGCCTAAATTCGGGGCGTTACAGCTGTAGTTGAGATGAAAGCAAATTGCCTATCAATGGGTTTTTAATGATGGTTCTATGTTCTTTAAGCAGTTATTACTGATGGTTTGAAAAGGATGTTCAAGTTTGGACCTCTAAGCTATAGTATAGGTGACTATTATATGAGTCCTTATCCTAACTCATGCATGTTAAATTTACAAATGAAGTACTTATGTTCATGTCATCTCACATGTCTCATAAGTGTGTGAGAAGTATCATCAAGTTGCTGCATGTTATGAATGAAATTATTTGTTACTGCATGAATAAGATGAGTGAACCAACAAGATTAGTGCATGAATCTAGGTAAGTACATGTGGTGTTAAGTAAGTAAATCTTCCATTTTTGATGCCTTTGATAGGGAAAATACATTGTTTATTGGACAGGTAGATCACGTTGACCACAAAGACCTTCATGGTGTAGCTTCCGGTGAGATGTAAATCAGACACGACATGAGGATATATCAGTCCATGAGGCTGAGGCTGATGGCATTGTATGTCATTGATAACACTCATGGTGATGCCT
Source organism: Gossypium hirsutum (assembly GCF_007990345.1). NCBI lineage: Eukaryota > Viridiplantae > Streptophyta > Magnoliopsida > Malvales > Malvaceae > Gossypium > Gossypium hirsutum. Next base: position 78,562,714 of record NC_053431.1, on the reverse strand, counting down.
CTAGTGAGATATAGACTGGACTGGCGGATCACAATATGAAGTTATGTATAAGGCCATGTGGGAGAAACCCCATAGCAACCTATAAGATAGTCTGACTGGACAGTAAAAATTTAATTCTTTGTGATGCCTTTCTAACATGTTCTTTAAGGCCTTTATGGCATATTTGATGAAGCCTATGTGGCTTATTTTGTGTTATTTCTGTTACGTAATCTGTAATGCTATTGTGGCGAAGTTTGGTTCAACGCTTTAATGTCGTGATCTAGGTAAACTTCAAGACTTATTTGCTAACTAATGTGATTATAGAGAATTAGTAAGTTTAATGATACATCTACTTGGTTAATATTATGGAAAAGTTTGAATATGATCTAGGGTAACTTTTGAAAGAATCTCTAGCGGTATTATATGACAGGTGTATTCGCCATATTAGTTTGTTAGTATAGAAAATCAGTGTATTCGTAGTTATGAAAAGTTTAGGTGTTATTGGACCTGAATTTAACTACATTATTTAAGGAAGTATTCTAAGTTATCTGGTAATTGCCACATCTGATTGAATTTCACATCATGTATAGAGGTCATCTGGAATCTAAGTTGTTTTGTCAAGTTGGGCATTTTTGTGTTTTGTAGCATAGTTTTCTGGAATTCTCTTAAATGATTTAGAACATTTCATTATCAGTATAAGTCATGATCTTTAGGTTGATATGAGATACAATCTGATTGGTATTCTGATTTTTACCAGAACCAGTATGAGAATATACCAAATGAAAGATCAATTAGTAAAAGTATTCGCAAAAAATAATATCTATAAGAACACCATCCTGGGTAAAGTATTCAGTGTCCGTCTGAATAAGAATCCAAAAAAGGAGGTTCTATTTGGAAATTCTTATGAGGAGTACATTTGTTCTCCAAGTAAAGAAGTAAGGTCTATATTGAATGTTCAAGTCTGGAATCAGTTCAATGAGTGACTTGTGAATATGGAATAAAGGCTCACTAAGTTCGTTTGAACTTCAAGGTGCTTGTTTATGTTTCAGGTTTCGCATCAAGAGTGGGTACGTCAGGAGGAACCAAGCAAGGAATGCATCAGGGTAGTAGCAAATTGGAATATTATGCATAAGAGGACATCTAAGGTGTAACAGCCCGTTTTCGAAAAAATCAGAAGAGTGGTTTCGGGACCACAAATCAAATTCCAAAAAGGAAATTTATTTTAATATTATTTTATGATCTACAGCATGATAATAATGTCATATGAAAATTTCATAAAGGAATTTTACTAATTATATGTTTAATTTGATAAAGGACCAAATTGCACAAAGTGTAAAAGTTGAGTTCTAATAGCTAAAGGGATTAAATAGTCATGGAATTCAAAATTTGAGGTCCTTAAATGGTAAATAGACCATTAAAAATGCTTAGCTGTTAAGGATGATGATTCATCAATTGAAAATAAAATAAAGAAAAGGATGAAATTGGAAAGTGAAATAAAAAAATATGATAAATGGTAAAAAAATGAAAATATCATCAATTTGGTCATTTTCTTCCCAAAAAATACATGGAAACCCTAGGAAAGAGAAAGCAAGCTTTCTTGACTTAATTGGGTAAGTAATCTTGTCTCGTTTTTAGTAATTTTTATATTTTCAAGATCGGAATAGCTTAATCTATCTATTTTGGGGATTAATTTGTAAAGATATCAAAGTATAGGAATTTTTTTATGGATGTAAATTCTAAAATTTTGAAATTTTGAAAGAGATCGGAACAACTTTTGTAAAGTGAATTTTGATATGATTTTAGGACTAAATCGTAAAGTTGTAAACTTCAAGGAAAAATTCTAACTTTTATAAGATACATGGGCTGTAAATTTTATATCTAAAATTTGGCTAGGCCTGGAATAAGGATTAAATTGCATAAATTTTATTTTCTGAGCCTAGAGACGAAATCATCATTAATTAAAAGTTTAAGGGCAAAATGGTAATTTTTTCTAAGATGTGAATTGGACTGAATTGAGTATGAATTGTATTAAATTGATGTTAAATTTACTTCTATAAATCCGGATAGACCAAATTTGGAGTTAGAGCGACGAAAAGAGGAAGTGTCAAATTAGTAGCTTTTATGTACACGAACATTTATTGAGGTAAGTTCGTGTAACTAAATTGTGTTTATTTTTATGCTTGAATTGAGTGTGATATGTGTTTATATGAATAATATAAATGTTATAAATGTATGAAATAATCACATGCCCGTTAATTTTTAGAAAATGATAAGTTCCGTTTCAATAATGAAATTCGATGGATACATGATTTCCCGTATTGAATGTGGTCCTGTGTATGTTGCGGAAAGAATATAGCTCAAACGAGCAATTCTGTTATAAGCCCTCTCAAGCATCTTGATCGGTAGTGATTCTGCATGTGTTGTGCATTGTCGCAGCTCTTTCCGAGCGTCCTGTTACATGATTCAATCAGTTGTGATCTAGCATTTATTACGGACACAAATGCAGCTCTTCATGAGCATCCTAATATAGGCTCTTATAAGCTCTCTGACATGGCTCGCTTGAACTTCCTGTTATGCTATCCGGAGCTCCAGTTAAATGGCTCTTTGTGAGCTTCCTGATAGACTCTTCGTGAGTTTCCTAATTAAAAGTTCTTTGTAAACTTTCTATTATAGACTCTTATGAGTTTCCTGGTATATCCCGGATAAGCTTCCTGTTACATGGCTTACATGAGCATCCTTGAGAGTGTGCTTTCTGATTATGTGCCCTTATAGGTACCCCTGAATATGAATTGACAGTTTTTGATTTGTACACTTCGAGTGTACTACATGTGTATCCATCAATATTTCAAATAAATTTAACAAGAAAAATCTTGACCTGAGAAAATATGAACACGAAATGAATTATTACATGTATCTGCCTGAAATACATGAAAATGATGATACATGATATATAGAAGTATGAGATGGTGATATATGAACATGGAACTTGTTTGATGAATATGTTCATCTAAGATTTTAGATTATAGATTTGTACACTTTGAGTGTAATTTCCCAGTTTCTATTGATATTTTAATTGATTTAATGAGCAAAATCTTGACATGAAATCATCTAAACTTGAGACAAAATATTATGAAAATGTACTTGAAATACATGGGTATGAATTATATATATTATTTGAATTCATGATGTGCAAAGTATATGTATATGGGAATTTGGTTGTTATTGAGCCCATACATGTTTCGTTATGTTTATATGAGATAGTATAACTTAGAAGCAAACTATTACTTGTATGTACAAGAAGTACATGAAAATGACATTACCTGATATAATAATGCATGAATTGGTTGTTACACGAATGTGGATCATGCTTGATGACTTTGTTCATCCATGATTAAGGACTATTATATGTGATTACTTGGCTAACATGATGAGGATATGTGTTTAGGGCTTGTGATAAAATTGGTTGATAGTGCCTTGCATGTTTATTTTGAACATAAATGTATGGTAAGTTATTTACCATGTTATATGAACTTACTAAGCATTTCATGCTTACTCTATTTTATTTTCCCTTGTTCTATAGTAATTCAGAAGCTCGTTGGATTGAAAGCATCGGTGGAGATCACTCACACTATCCATCAGCCCGTCTTGGTTTATATGGTAAATTAATTATGGTTATAATGGCATGTATAGGTTAATTAGCCAATGTTGGCATGTAAATGTTTGGGTTATAACTAGCCATTGGAATGACTTGTTATGAACATGTTTTGATATGTATAAATGGGGCTATAACATGTTTGGTGTGTGCTTAAATGATTGATTGATAGAAATCATGTTGGTATATTGAAAATTAATTCTAACATATTTGATAAAATTATCAAATATGCATATAGGTGAATTCGATAAGTTAAGTAAGTTTGTATATTTAATTACATGATGGTAAAGTATCATTTAAGGCGTTTAAGAGCACATTAGTTGTATGTGATGATATGTCATGCATGAGACTTGATTTTGACTTGAATTAATTGTTTTAAAATGGCTTGTAAATATGTTTAAGTATTGGTGTAATAAGAACACCAATTGGGTGAGAAATGTGGCTTGGAAAATAGCCTATTTTTTTGTCCGCACAGGTAGAGACAAGAGTGTGTGTGACACAAGGCCTAGCACATGGGCATGTGATTTGGCCGTGTGTCCCTTACATCTTTAAAATGTCAAAACAGAATGCTCAGAATTGATCACACGACCTAGCACACGGGCTTGTGGATTGGCCGTTTTACCCCTGCATCCACACTAGACCTAGCACACGGGTGTGTGGATTGGCCATATGACCCAAGTCAAAGAATTACACGGTATGAGACACGGGCGTGTCCCTAGTTGTGTGAGCCACACAGCCTGACCACAGGGGGGTGTGACCCTTGCATTTAGGAAATATTTTGAGATTTTTTGAAAAATTTTCTAAGTACTCGGTTTAGTCCTGACTCATTTCTAATGCATGTTTTGGACCTCGATGGTTCATATGAGGGATTTTATGATTGATTTTAGACATGAATATTGTATGGTGTAGAATATCTATTTATTTAATCTGTAAGTTCTAGTAATGCTCTGTAACCTTGTTCTGACGACGGATTCGGGTTATGGGTGTTACATAAGGAATATGGTGTATAATTCTCTACGAGATATTATGTAACAAACTTTTAAGTTTTAATGCCTTATATTACTTTTAAAGGCCTGATGTATTTTTAGAGATTTTCTTCATTTCCTTTTTGTTTTGAATACACTAAATAAGGTAATGAAAAATATGTTTAAAAAGATTCATATGCCAATTGTTTTAAAATTTTTCTAAGTGTTTTTAGGTGGTAATATCTGATATTCGGACTTGTTGAATTAGGTCGAGTAGAGTGGTAGGTCATGAAGTACACCTGGAGATTGTGCCAAGAACTCCACAATAAACCAATTGTACGCCAAAATGAATAAGTGCAAATTTTGGCTAAAAGAAGTCCATTTCTTGGGTGACATTATCTTTGTAGAATTAGCCAAGAAACATCATTGAGGTACGTAATTTCTTGGGTTTGGCGGGCTACTAGAGGCAGTTCGTAAAAGGGTACACCATGTTGGCAACACCTCTCACGCGATGATTAAGAAACGAAGAAAAGTTCAAATGGACAGAGCCATGTTAGAGGAAGTTTGACAAGCTAAAGCAGTTTTAACTGAGGCCCTAATTCTAGCTCAACTGGAATCTGGCATAGAGTACACTGTGTTTACTAACACATCCATAAATAGACTAGGCTGTGTGCTCATACGAAGAGGGAAGGATGTAGTGTATGCATCTCGCTAGCTTAAGTCGCATAAGAACAACTATCGAACACATGACTTGGAACTAGTAGCCATGGTGCTAGCACTAAAAATCTGGAGACACTATCTCTATGAGGAGTAATGTCACGTGTTCTCAAACCATAAGAGTGGTGTGTTATTGAAAACACAAAAAATAACCTATCCCTAAGAAATAATGAAAAGAATAATATAAGGGAAGTAGGGTCAAATCCTCAAGAACTGGATCGCTACATCTTCTTGTTTCTTGAAGTGATGTCATCCAACAATGGTATGTTGATCTTGACATTTCTGAATGTTTTGAGGATCTCGTTTTCCTCCTTACCTTTCCGATGTTGGTTTAACCGTCCTGGAAATAGAGGTTGAATTATGGGTAATAGATGTTTTGCTCGAACTTGTTCATTATTCTCCTACTTTTTCTGGGAGGAATCTTGATTAAGATTCCTGCCAGGATTTAGTTCTAGTACTTTTCTACTTTACAACGTCACTACATTTGTGTGTTGTCTTGGGTTAGGTTTTGTTTGTGATGGCAGCTTTCCCTATGAGTTTACTTTCTCAATTGACGTGATCAATTCTTTTATATGTCTCTGTTTTCTGTTCAAAATCATTTGTTCTCTTTTGAAAATCTTCTATTTTCTTTTGAAAATCAATAGTTTTCCATTGTATTTTCTATTGGAAATCAAGCACATTAGCTGCTAATTTATTTACCATGGTTTTTAGGGAGGTACCTGAATCTTGTGTCTGTTCTGGAAATCAGTTTTGGTATGGCTGGTTATACCGTGGGTTAGACCCATAACTCAAGTTAGGATAGTCTTTCCATCCTGGGTTATATGTATTATCGTAAGGGTCATGTCACCTTTGGGGTGGCCAAGGAAAGTTCCCCACAGCATCCAAATGGGTCACAGTATCATCACACAAACTAGGGCATACATCAGTTGTATGTTCAGGTGCTGCACAAATTCCGCACAGTCGGGCTGGTCTTATTTTTAATACAAAAAGAGAATTCATGATATCAGGAAGTTTTTTTACTTTATCTTTTAAAGTTGAAATACTTAGCTGGTCAACATTCTAGTGGGTTCAAGATTGGCCGAGAATTGTTGAGTATTTGCAGCCATCGCGGATATCAAGTCCCTTGCCTGTTGGGGGATCATGTTAACCATTGCCCCTCCACTGGCAGCATTTATCATGTTCATTCTCATGGGCTTCAAGCCTTCATAGAAGTATTAGAAAAGTGATTATTCTATTATCCCATGTTGTGGGCAACACTTGCACAACTTCTTAAATCACTCACAATAGTTAAAAAAAGAGACTCCACTTCCTTTTGACTTATCCCAACAATCTCCCTCCTTAATTCAGCTGCGCGTGATGCTAGAAAAAATCTGTTGAGAAAAAAAGGGGAAAAATCCGCCCGTGTTGTGATAAATCCAGGAGGTAAACAAAATAACCATTCCCTAGAAAAGCCTGCAAGGAAAAAATGGAAAACACGTAATTTGATTTGATCCTTAGTTACGCCCTGAGGTTTCATATTAAGACAAACCATATGAAACTCTTTTAGATGTTTGTGTGGATTTTCATTTTGTAATCCATGAAAAGTCGAAAACAATTGGATTAATCCTGACTTAAGTTCAAAATTAGTATCCATAGTAGGATACGCAATGAATAACAACTATTGTTCCGCAGGAGCTTCGGCCACTTACTGAATCATTTGACCCATAGGTTGTTGTGCTGGATTCGAGTTTATGTTAACCCTAGCATTAAGCACTTCTACCAGTGGATCTACTCTTATTTCTTTGTTCTCCAATGTTTGAGTAGGGTTTTCGTTAACCCTAGACTCAACTTCATCGCCAGCTTCTATTTCCAGTGGTAGGTTAATTTGAGTTCCTACCACCTCTGACCGTTTTTTACAGGCTTCATTTCCTTGCGATTAGCTCTCACAGTCTTTTCTATTTCTGAATCAAACGCAAGATTTCTTAGAACAGATCTAGTCATAAGAAAGAGAAACAAGATTAGTACGTTGTAAGACCCCAACAACGGTGCCAAAATTTGGGGTGTCATTGAAAGAAACAAAAATAACCTATCCTTAAGAAATAATGAAAAGAATAGTATAAGGGAAGTAGGGTCAAATCCTCAGGGACTAGATTGCTACAGCTTCTTGTTTCTCAAAATCCAGAGGTTTTTCGATTTGAGGAATTCTAGGCTTCAGTTATCTTGATCCTCCTTTAGTTCAATCAAAGGCTTTTAAGTGATCCTTCTCATGACCGAATAAGCCAGTTATAGTGGAGCAGGACACCTATGACCTCCAGCTCCACTTAGGTTATAGCCTTACGATCTAGAGGAAATTGACTCTAGCCAACCATCACTTTTGTAGGACTATCTTACACTAGATCATCATTTCTCAATGGTGAATGCCATGCCATTTCATCTGTTAGGCTTAAAAATCTCTGATGTAGTAAGTTAACGAATCGAATGTGCAACCTTCCCAAAACATACAAAGCGGTTGTTCTTTGTACAAGTTGAAAATATTATTTTTGGAAGGATATGGACGAAAGCATCAGTCCTGTAATGCAGAGAAATTATGAATACTCATTGAGAAGGGCTAAGCGTGGTTCCAAGCCTCATGAACTCTTTTGGAGGAGCCTTGATGACTTTTGGCTAGATGAGTTTAGTGACTCATGCTTTTCAGGAAAAAAACACAATTTTAATGGAATCAAATTTTATTGGAAAAGAAAAGAAACAAAATGCTAAGAGCCTTAGAGGGAAGGAGCTTTTTGTAGAAGAGATGAGTAAGTATTCATGTCACTCCACCCTCTATTTATAGTACATGAAAAAACTAGTTGGTTCCTATTTAAACTCTAGATGATAATGTTGAAGAGATATAATTTGAAATTAAATCTAATAATCCTAAAAAAAAAATTCAAATTTAAACAAAGTTTTATGTCCATAAATCTCTTCCTTGAAAATTTGCCCCAAGTCTTCCACACTTTGTATTTTCGGCACCATTTCTTCTCTATTTCACATGCTAACCCATTTTGTCTTTCAATTCACGCTTTTTGCCCCCAAATTTCCTTTTACCTTCAATTTAGTCCCTACAAGATAAAAAAAGGTAAATAGTCCAAATTAGTAGGATTATACTTAAAATATATATGTAATTAACACATAAAAATGTGTAATTTTAGAGTATTATCAAAAAGCTTAAAGTACTTGATGACACAGAAGGATTTGTATCTACGCCAATGACGGTGGATGGAGCTACTAAAAGACTATGACCTGGAAATTGAGTTGGGCAATGGCATCATATAGAAAAGATTTAAAGGATGATTGGGTGAGTACCAGGCGATGAAGGGAAAACCTCACAACTGTGAGTTTAGGCGAATCTTTATCGTCAAAAATACCAATTTCTATAAAAGTGAGCCTTTATGGTTATTTTTGTTAAAAGTGAGCTTTTGTTGCTATCTCTATTAAAGGAAGACTTTGTGTCTGTCTCTTTTAAAAGGATGTCTTTATGGCTATTTCTGTTAAAAGAATGTCTTTGTGGCTATCTCAATTAAATGAATGCATTGTAGCAAACTCTGTTAAAAGGATGTCTTCATGGCGAGACTCTAAAAGGAAAGCCTTCGTGGCTATCTTTGGAAATTAATTCCTTCGCGGTGAAATATGAAGAATGGATCTTGTGATGACCATCTGAAGACAATGCCTTTGGGCAGAAACTAAATGAATGGTGAACCCTATATAGTTACAAGGGATTAGGCTAGTGTGGCCCATAGTACGTGGCGAGGAAAAGTTATGTGCTGAAAGTATGTATAAAGAGTGCACTAAAGTAACTAAGATCTAGGTAAATTTTGAGTTAAGTATTGGGCATAGTCTACCCTGCCCAAAGAAAATGATAAGACTAGTAAGTATGGAAAAAGATATTAAGTCTGATAATAAGGTAAAATTTAAGAAAGGATATAGAAAGTAAAGAGATGTTAATTACAGTACACTCATAAAAGGTTAAAATGGTTTTGAAGAAAGAAAGATGGTAGCCTCAGTATTATAACGTCCAAAGAAGGAAGAAAGGTCAAGAAATACCTCAAGGATGTACAAAATAACATATGCAATGTAGAATGAATGAAAAAGGTATTCTAAGGTTTAACTCACTAAGTTCTTACAAACTTATAAAAGTTGTTTCTGTTTTCAGGTTTGCAAAGTAATATGTGCCAAGAGACAATGCCAGGGCTATGCCAAAGGAGTAGCGCGTTGGGTTGTTATGCATACAGAGGAAGTCAAACGGTGTGTCTAGGTCTGTGCTAAAGTTCATTAAGTAGTGTCCCAAAGTATATCTAGTAGGCTAAGAGATAAAGTAGGAAAGTCTGAATTTTTATCGAGTCAAAATAATAACCACACATTGTATTTTTACAAGAAACTCTGTAGTAGCCATAGATAGTAGTTTGTACATAGGGAAAATGTAAATGTAACCATACAATGTACGCCAGAAGAGATTTTGTTATACTCAAAGATAAATGTTTACATCAATGAATAAGTGATACAAAATGAATGGAGGAAGCCGATGAAGGATTAAATTCAAGTTGTTTGACTCAAAAAGGAAAGATTTGGATCTGATCTAAAAAAAAAAAGAAACAAACAAGCTTAGTAATAAAGAAGTTAAAAACAGTAAAAGAAGAAATTATAGAACATATAAAAAATAATAATAATGTAAAAATAAATAAATAGACGAAATTTAATGTAACAACCCGATTTAGACCCTAGTCAGAATAGTGGTTTTGAGACCACAAATTCGAGTCAGAAAAATATTTTAATATTATTTTCTGTGCTTATAATATGTGAATTGATATATGTATGTGCTTAATTCAATAAAAGGACCTAATCGCATAAAATGTAAAAGTTGGATGTTATATGTTAAGTGTGCTTATTTATTATGGCTTATTAAAGCAAGGGTCCTTATGCTGTAATTTGACCATGATTAGTGGGATTGGTCATAAATGACCTTAAAATGGATGAATTTTAATGTTGTAAACAAAGGTTAAAATAGTAAATTATGTAATCATGTTGATTAAATAAAACAAAACATGAATTTAGTGTTATATTCATCATCTTTGCCGAAAATACAAAGAAAAAGAAAAGAAAATAAACTTCCTAGGGTTTGGCTAAGGAAGTTGACGATTAAGGTATGGTTTTTGGTTCATTTTTTATAATTTATATGTTTTTGTGATCGTTGCTTTGTGTTCTATTAAGCCCATGCCTCAATTTCAGAATTTGATAATGATTCTGAGTTATGCCATTGTTGATATGTGAGTTTTATGAAGTTAGATGATAGAAAATGAAAGATATGTGTTACATTACTATGTTTTGTACTGGGATTTTTGATGAATTTGAGTATTTTGGACTAAATTGTGAAAATGAGAAATTAATGGGCTAAAATGCAAAATAAATGAAATATGTGGGCTTGTATGAGCTAAAGGAAAATTCGGCTAGGCATGTGTGAAAGGAAATTTTGTGTATTTTGTGTATTTTATGAATTAGGGACTAAAGTGTTAAAATGTGAAAATGTGAGGGATAATTTGTAAAATGCCCTAAATATGTGTTTACGGATTGATTTGAATGAATTTGAGATTGAATAAGTCAAATTTGAATGTGTTTAGATTAAGAACCAAAGAAAACAGAATTAGATTAGGGAAAGTCGAAAGTCGTTGAATAGTCGTTTGTTTCTATTCATTTTCGTACGAGGTTAATTTGTTAATATAGTAAAATTCCATGTATATTTTGTGAAATGAGGAAAAAGGTGATTTAATATAAGTCTAGGGTAAAAATGATTAATATAGGTTTCAATTAAAAATGGTGAACTCGCAAGCTAAGAGTTTGGAACTAAATTGTATAAAAATTAAAATATTAGGGGTAAATTTGTAAATTGATAATGAAAGAGTTTAATTGCATAAAACTACTTATTCGAATGCTAGAATTATAATACATGTGTTAATTTATTATTTAGATCAAGAAAAGAATCCATCAAATTTAAATCGGGGAAAGGCGAAAGTCTCGGATCAACTTTCGACTTAACTGGAAATACCATGATGATTGAGGTAAGTTTGTATAGAGATTAAAATTTGTCATTTGATGTTTTGGATGAATTACTACTGAATTATAATCTTGATTTAATAATTAATATTCTGGATATTGTTGTAAGGTTAGTTTACTTAAAGTTTGTAATTTATAAATGTAAAATTCATGATGATATATAAAAATGCTATAATGCAGTGGGAATAAAGGATTTGAGATGTGAAAGTCCCGTTTGAACCTTGTGAATTCTTAGGAAACAAATGACATGTCATTAGGATTATACGGTTTTGGGTACCGGTCCTAAATGTCCCATCAACAGTTGAGGTCCTGCATTTGTTGTGGATTCTTCAAAACTTGTGTGAGCAGCATCGTGGAACTAACATTCTACCTAAAGCTCATGTGAGGACTATTGGAAACAAAAGGTTACAGTTACATGAAAATGCACACTATGTGTGAGCATTCTCTAGTATCCAATGAAATTCTAGATGGTTTAATGGGTAAGTAAAGGCTAATGGAAAGGCATGTATACATATTGATTGTTGGTCATGATCTTATGAAAAGGTAAATTTGGTAATTGCAAATGGAAGAATAAGTACTAATGAATTATGTAAGCAAGATTAATGGATGTAACTCAATTCATGATATATTCCATATTTCTTTGATGTTATACGTTTAAGCTTTCTACTAATGATGTGGATTGTTGTGAATAGTAAATTAATGAGCATGCTTGAGTAATTAAATTTTGAGAAATGGTAAGTTTGAATTTCTTTTATACGGGCTTACTAAGCATTAGTTGCTTATGTAATTGTTTTCTTCTGTTTTGTATATCATTAGAAGTTCGACCAGTTGGAACCTTGTTGGAGTCTTATCACACTATCAAACAATCACTTTGGTAGTTTTGATTATTTTGAATTATGTTTATAAATGGCATGTATAAGGTTTGATGTTAATGAAGCATTTTGATATGTTTCGGTTTTTCTTGTAAATGATTATATGTATTTGTGGTTTAGTTTGGCTTGTATATGCTAAAACACTTATGACTATGGTCATTTTGATATACCTATCTAATATGGTGTGTTGTGATGGTAATGATTGAAAATAAGTAGCTCTTTTATATCTATGTTATGTGACCTAGATATGGCATTATAGTTTGGTTCTAAAGTGATTTTGATTTTGTATGAATTGAGCTGCCTTTGAATGACATATTGGTCAGAATTTTTGGGTTGATAGATTTGGTATATTTTGGGATGTTTGAAAAGTGTTTTGGTCAATTAGATGCATGTGCAAATGGTGTAACTTGTTGGGCAAGGTCAGGCATTGAAATGGCTTGTTTTAGCGGCTAAATTTGGAGCACATGGCTTGAAACATGGGCTACGACATGATCATATGCCACACAAGGTCACCTCAGATGGTAGTGCGTCGTTTATATTTTAAGTGCAGGTTTCACACGGTCTGAGATACGGCTGTGTCTCAAAAAAGTTTGTTACATGGTCTTGCACACAACTTACAACATGGCCGTGTGACCCAACATTGAATGTACATATGGTCTGGCACAAGGCCTATGACATGGCAGCACGACCCTATTTTGAATACACACAGGGGATGGGACACGACTATGTGTCCCTGCTTCTAATGTCTACATGATATGGGCTGTGTCACACGGCTGTGTGACCACTGTTTTCATAATTTTTCATGCTTTTCTCAATTTTTTTATTTATTCAAATTGATTCCAGATTGATTTAAAATTGTTTTTAGGGCCCCGAAAGCTCAATTTAAGGTCCAAATGTGTATGTTTGCTATGATTGGAATGAGATATTGAAATTTATACTTAGGTTGAATTGTTTGTTCTATTTTGTAGAGTAATGGTTTTTAACCCTAATTTGACAACGGAGACAAGTTAGGGGTCTTACAATTAGTGGTAATAGAGCTACGATTTAGTTAGTTCTTAAACTAAACATAGCATGTATAGCATATAAAATACATGTCATTTTATAACCTGCGATAGTGTGATATCTTCTAACTTAAATTGAATTATGTTTCATATAGATAAAAGATGTTGTCCGACCGAGTTGATTCCAATGAAATTGAAAGTAATGTTCAAGGCTCCGTTCAAGGAGCAACTAGTAGTAGGCCCATTTTTGAAGGCCGAGGAAGTGAGGCGAAGAAGCCTTCTTCCATATGATGTCTGAATGTTTTACAGAATTTGTTCAAACGAACCCAATGGCTTAACGACCTCCAGCCCCTCCCGTACCCTAACCAGTTTCCCTTATTCCTCAATGTTTGCAATAGATACGTGTAAACAGTCCTCCGGTTGACAAAATTCGTAAATATGGGCAAAAGAATTTTGTGGTACCATAAAAGAAGATAAAAAAAAGTTGAGTTCTAGTTAGAGAATAATATTAGAGTTTTTGATTAACTGCCTTGCTCTCTTGTTGATTGTTTAAAATGTACGATATCTTTGCTAAAAGACTCAAAGTATCAGTGGTGGAATACTCTAATAGCTATGGTATCGAAAGGTCATGTGAATTTGGATTTCTTTCAGACATAATTTAAAAAGAAATACATCAGTTAGAGGTATCTTTGATAAGAAAATGAAAGAGTTCCTGGAACTAGAGTAAGGTCGTAAATATGTAGCTGAATATGAAAGGGAGTTCGTACAACTCAACAGATATGCTCTGGAATGTATTCCAACTAAAGCTTTTATGTGTACCCAGTTTGAAGATGGTTTAAATGAAAACATCATATTATTGGTCAGGATACTTGAATTGAATGAATTTGTAGTTTTGGTTGATCAAGCACATAAGGCTGAAGAACTCAATAAAGAAAAAAGAAAGACAAATACCGAAACTCATGACATGGGTAAAAGACAGATGGGAAAAGTCACTTTCTTCTCCAACAAAGAAATCAAAAGAGTCTCGTAGTCATATGTTAGCAACATCTAGATTTTTTGGGAGAGATAGAGGGAAACAGGCTAGTTTGAGACTCCAAGCCACCTTTGTAGTGAGTGTGGGGAGCACTCATAGTAACAAGCCTGGGTGTTAGTAGTGTAATATAAGACATTTCGAAGAATGTCATTTGAAAGATAGGGTGTGTTTTTAATACGGTTCATATGATCATTTTCTTCAATATTGCCCTAAAAGATCCAACAGAGATAAAGCTCAGAACACACAGGTTGTTAACATGCCTTCGAGAGGGAGACCATCTAAAAGTAGTGGTCATGTTGGGAATAGTCGAAGTGGGATGAAAGATTTTAGAGTCCGATCTAAGGCTCGGGCACTAGCTAAGGCGTATGTAATTCGAGCTTACGAAGAGGATTCAGCACCTGATGTGATTATTGGTACATTTTCTTTGATGTTAATTTTTATGCTTTGATTAACCCGGGTTCAATGCACTTGTATACATGCACAACATTAGTGTCAGACAAAAAAAAACCTGTTGAGTTAATTGAATTTGTGTCAAAGTAACTAATTCGTTAGGCCAATATGTGTTAGTTGACACATAGGTTTGTGCAAGTGTACACAGTCGTTAACAAGTAATAAGAAAGTATCGAGTTATCGTCTCCACAGGGATTGTATTTGTGTTAAATCACTTAATTGTAAAATTATACAACCAAGTTGGTAAATAAAAACACAATATAATTGAAAGTGATGATTAATATTGAATATATTAAACTAAATGCAATGATCCCTAATGCAAATTATCCTAAGTATGCAAACTGTATGAATGAAATAGATTTTAGCAAAATTAAACAAAATTTGCAACAATTATAACATAAATAAACTAAGACAATTACTTTAATTAAACTCAATTTATTATCAACATGTTTAATAACATTCAGAAAAACATTCCATGGAAACTCGATCTTTCATGAGTTTGGAAACCACATTAGGTCCTTTCGGAATCTTTTACTTAGTAAATATGCATTTTACTGATCCTTATTTACTAAGGGTTTCTTAGCATTCGTGTGAGATAACAGGGATGTGTTAGGTTTGAAACAATTTAATCACACAAATCTAAAAACTATGCAGATAACAGAGCTTGGTTAGAGCTATTATGTAACTTGCAATTTAATCGGGTTAGGATCTAAATTGAGCATGCACATTTCAATTATGTGTCCACTAGTTTTCATCTGTTTAGGATCACTCAGCTAATTCAGGTGCATTTCAATCACGTATGAATGAAATACAAACTTGATTTTAATTGAAAACATGATCGATTGAGGCTCAAACATTATAAGCATGAATCAAATAAATATTATTTAATCAAAGCAATCATCCTAGCTAAACTAAAATTAAGCTAACATTGTTGTAAACAAGAACAAAGAACACATAGTAAACATTTTTAGATTGAATTAAAGAAAAGAAAGATTAAACCCAAATCAGGGTGGCTATCACCCAAGACTCTGACCGACGAGGCTTCTTCATTCCTTCGCTTTGCTCCTTTGCTGATGGCTCTCCAAGGTGGCCGAACAAGGGCTCTTTAAGAGGCTTAATTGCTAAAATCTTTATGAAGAGATGATGCTAGGTGTGGGGAATGAAAAATGCTAAAGAGAATTGAAAGAGAAGAGAGAATGATGAGGGATGAGGGATGATTGATGAGGGATCAAATGAGGTCTTATTTATAGGTGAAGAGAGGAGGGTAATTTGCTAAAAATAGAGAGGTTTAGTTTCTTCAAGCTTTTCCAATCAGTGTCTGACCATGCTTAGTGGATTTTGAGTTGAATTTTGCTTGATTTTTAAGCAATTTAAATGCCATAACAACTCAAGACTGGGACTCGGTCAAATGTAAATTTTTGGGCAAATCTCTAATTTCTTCAACATTGTAAGGACCTTATGTAATTAAACCAAAAAGTAGTTTATGTGGACAGCCATTTGTAGCCGAAATTGGGTTGACTTGGTCTTCAATTTGGATGGTTTTTGTAATCCAACAAAGCTATCAGACCTGTCCAAAATAAATCAATAAATTAAAGGACCAAAGAATAAAATAAATAATTAATTAAAACCCAAATTATTAATGAAATATTTTAAAATGAATTATTAAATATAATTTTATATTTTATTATTTAATTTAATCATGCATGACCCATTTTATGTCTTAAAATATAATATGTTCAAAAAATATAAAATAAGCCATTTTATGCATGAAAACTATATAATAAAGTATAAAATCACATTTTAATAATTTCCATGTCCTAATTTATTATTTTCACATATTTCATTAATTTATTAAACAATTACTTAGTTTTAACAACGAATTTAAGTAAAAAGGTGATAAATTACATAGGAAAAATCCTATATATTTTTCAGTTTACACACCCCCAAACTTAAATCATTGCTCATCCCGAGTAATGTTTATGCACAGCAGAAGGTCTTGCTAAGGCAAAATTGTTAAATGTGTAAGCAATATCAATCTTTGTCCCATAATCATGCATTAATAACTTCATGTTCATAGATCTTCTTTATTAACAAGTAATTTATATGCAAGCATTTTTAGAATTTAATACTAAGTTTCAAAATATGCCAACATGAATCATAGTTTATATGTATGTCACAGTCACAGATAACATTCTTCATTCAACATGATTTCTTATCAATCAAGCAAACGATCAGAAGGCTTATTTATGATCTTTATATGTTGAACTTAGCACTTCTTCTCCACTAATGTAGGTCATATAATCATCAAATCAATAGGTCTTTTATAAGGTTGTAATAGGGCTCGGTTAAAGGTAAGGATTTTGAGAGATGAGACATTTTGGTTGCAAAATCTTAACCTTTAACTTTGTCTTGGATTTCTCGAAATATAACCTTTTTCTTTAAGTGAACATTTGGAACACCACCAAACTTATTTTGAACTCAAGCTCATACAATTTTCTTTTTGGAGACTGAGGAAAATTTTCTTCACTCTTTCTTCATCTCATTCTTTTTTATTTATAAGCATGAGCACATTCATCTTTTTGAAAATTTCATCAAATGTTGATTACCAAGACAACTTTAGTTAAGATGGGTGTACAAAATTAGGATAACTTAAAAAGATGGTAATGTGGCTTATAATGTAGGTTCATTGTAATAAAAATGCCTTTAAGCTCAAAATTACAGTTTCAAGGGTCTAATATCATAGGGTTGGCTTGAAAAGTCTCAAACGATCCAAGGAAATAGTGCTTATATCATTTTATATTTTTATGTCCCCTAGGATTTCGCCTCAAGAAAGTTACTAAGTCAATTTTAAAGATATAAACTTTCATGCATGTCTAATCTCAAGAGAAACTAAGTTTTCATGGCAAACATTATTAAGGCTAAGATCATACAAGCATTCCATTCTTCATGATAACATACATTCACTCAGATAAAATCATCATTCATACTTGCATACAAACTACTCATTAACAAAAAATGTCTCTAAACATTTATTTATCAAAACATACTTATGAAAGAAATGATTGAAACATACTTGAAAATTTTTAAAAAAATTTGAGCAATTTATTTTCCTTACCCCCTTTAGAAAGAAGCAATGTCCTCATTTCAAGAACAAAGTAATGAATGAAAACTGAACACCAGGTAGGGTTGTAAAGAAAGAGAGGTGGGTCATTAAGACTGTTTAAATACCAAATCTTTCCTAATAACCCAATCCTAGACATATTCATTTCCATTACCACATTACTTAGTCTTTTTCCTTCTAAAGAAGTGTTAAGTTTATTCATGCTTGTTATGCTTTATTCTACAGAAATTAAATTCTAATTACAAAAGAAATAGATTCCTAAAGACCTAAAAATGATTAAATAAATAACAAGACAAGAATCCCCTCTTTTATTTTTCTAACTCCTTCCCCTTATCTTCTTTAGCTCCATCTTTGCTTGAATAGTCAGTATCTTCCGTCCATGTCTCAAAGATAGTATCTGGGAACTAAGGAACAAAAGTATTAGAGATATTCTTAAAAGTAATTCGAATTGAGTCATCTCTAATTTTAGCATATTTCTAGTAAGTTTGTTGTTCATTGTACATGAACTTTCACATATCCATCATAATTGACAACTCTGATTTTTTTGAAGCACTTGCAGAAGTCTACATTGGAGTTGTAGATTTAGGTTCAACACTTAGCTTGATTGTTTCTTTTTCTAGCTCAACCTCTAGTTTAGGGGTTGCAGATCGTTCAACTGGTTTAGGACTGTTCGGTTCCTTGTCAGATTCTTCTTCTTCAGTGTCTGTAAGTAAATTAGCTTCAGTTTCAGTTTTCTTTGTTGACTCCTTGGTATCTAGCTCAGTTGGCTCTTCTTGCTCGCCTTGATTCAGCTCATGCACCTTCTCTACTAACCTTTCAAGATCATGATTTGTAATGGACCCTTGAACATATTGTCCTTTCAGATTTGCTTGTGTTTTAACATGGGCCCTTAACTAAAGTGAAGTGATTAATGATGAAAAATAAGCACTTCCTATCTTCCTTTTAGCACAATAATCATGAATCTCCTTGAGAATTATTTTCCCAAAATTAATGGACTTTTCTGTCAAGATTGCATATAACAAGAGCATCCATTCCATCGAGATGGTGGAACTATGTAAGATTGGCATAAAATTGTAACGAATGAAATAAAACCATACCTTTGCTACTAGTTTTAGGTATTCCCTTCGACAAGAATGGCTCCCATATTTTCTTATAATCCATTGTGATCTCAGATTTGTCACAACATCAAGCACTTGTTGAAGAAAATCCCAACTGATATTGTTCATTATAGGGTAGTACTCATCTTCTTCAACATCAGGTAAGTTAAACAAATTATTAATGGACTTAGAAGTAAGAGGTACCTTTTTCTTTCGAACGATGACCTCAGTAGTGGAAAGGCATGTATACAACTTGATTATTGTTCATGATGTTATGAAAAGGTAAATTTGTTAATTGAAAATGGATGAATAAGTACTAATGAATTATGTAAGCAAGATGAATGAATGTAATTCAATTCATGATATATGGCATATTTCTTTGATGTTATATGTTTAAGCTTTCTACTAATGATGTCGATTGTTGTTAATATGAAAGTCAAGTACTTATATAACTTAACGAGCATGATTGAGTAATTAAATGTTGAGAAATGATAAGTTTTAGTTTCTATTATATGAGCTTACTAAGCATTAGTTGCTTACGTAATTGTTTTCTTCTATTTTGTATATCATCGTAAGTTCGATCGTTTGGAACCTTGTCGGAGTTTTATCACGCTATTCAGCAATCACATTGGTAGCTTTGGTTATTTTGAATTATTTTTATAAATGACATGTACAAGTTTTGATGTTAATGAAGCCTTTTGATAAGTTTTGGTTTAACTTGTAAATGATTATATGTATATATGGTTTAGTTTGGCTTGTATATGTTAAAAATATTATTACTATGGTCATTTTGGTATGCTTATCTAATATGGTATGTTGTGATGGTAATGGTTGGCAATAATTTGCTCTTTTATATCCATGTTGTGTGATTTAGATATCCCATTATAGTTTTGTTCTAAAATGATTTTTATTTGGTATGAATTAAGGTGTTTTTGAATGGCATATAGGTTAGAATTTTTAGGTTGATTAATTTGGTATATTTTGGGATGTTTGAAGAGTGTTTATTGGATGCATGTGCAAATGGTGTAACTTTTTGGGCAAGGTTAGCCATTGAAATGGCTTGTTTTAGGGGCTAAACTTGGAGCACACGACCTGAGACATGGGCTATCACATGATCGTGTGCCACACACGGTAGTGCGTCATTTTTATTTTAAGTGCAGGTTTCACACAGTTTGAGACACGACCGTGTGTCTTAAAAATATTTGTTAAATGGTCTAGGACACGACCTATGAAACGGCTGTGTGACCGAACATCAAATGTACGCACAGTCCGGAACAAGGCCCTCAACATGGCAGCGCAACCTTCTTTTGAATACACAAATGGGTGGACATACGGGTTAGGACATGGCCGTTTGTCCCTACTTTGAATGTCCACACAGTCTGGGCTAAGTCACACGACCTAGCCACATTGCCGTGTGACCCCTGTTTTCACAATTTTTCATGTTTTCCTCAAAATTTTCTTATTTATTCTAATTGATCCCTAGTTACTTTAAAAATGTTTTTAGGGTACCAAAAGCTCAATTAAGGCCCAAATGTGTATGTTTGCTATAATTGGAATGTGATATTGGAATTTATACATTGGTTGAATTATTTTTTTCTATTTTGGATTTTAAAAGTTTTATTTTGTACAATAATGCTCCATAACCTTAATCCGACGACAGAGATAGGTTAGGGGTGTTACATTTATTGTTTTGTTTGTGCCAATAGCTCACTTTTTTTTGCTATTGCTAAAGCATTTTCAAGAAGCTTCTAGGATTGTATTGCTTATATAAACTCCTTGAATTTTTAGTGTTTTTTATTGGTGTTAAAAGAATTTCTAGGTCAAATAGTTGTTACCTTCTTTAAAAAATTATTTTTTAGTTTTAGTATTCCATCTTATTTCTTGTGTAGAGGCTTGTTTACTACTGTTATTAGGGTTGTAGTTGTAAATTTTTGGTAAGTGTTTGTTTTAATCATTTTTTGGGGATTTGTTTGGTTAGATATGGCGAAGGGGAGTCTTTGGGGAAATTCTAGTGGTAATGATAATGGAGATGGTAAAGAGAGTGCCTGTAATGCTAGGCCATTGAGGGTTCCTTTTCTGGGTGATTTGTTCTGAAATACTACTAGGGTAAATGAAGTGTGAAGATTGATGCTATGTAGGGGGTAACAAATGAGCAACTACAAGTTTGAACTCAGTATCTAGGGTAGTAAGAATGAATTAAGTGTTGTGAGTGGGCTCGGGCAATATACATAATTAATATTTTGCATAATACTAACACTTCTCTTGTGAGCTTGCAAGTCATATCTCTACCAACTGAGGCACTCCCTAAACTTTGTGAGCCTCTTTGGGCTTTACTTGGAGTAAAGGAGAGAAAACCCGACATGGAGACAATACCGTCTACTGAGGGGGTGATACACTCCAAAGTAAATACTCGTCCTGAACACCTTAGAAAAAAATTATAACTTATTAAATTTCAAAAAAAGAATTAATCCATCTAAATGTGCCTAACCTGTATTAATTTAAATTCAAAATAGCCTGAGCTTGAGATATTTTAAGCTTGAAATTATCCAAATCTAAAAAAATGGAGCTTGCGTTTATCCAAATCCAAAAATATTTGAGCTTGAGCTTAAACTAAGCCAAACTCAAAATAACCCCAATCCAAAAACAAATTGGTCATATTTGCCCTAGAGATAACCAAACCTAATGGTAAATAAAAAAAACACTCCTTTTTCAAATGAACCAGGGGAAATGGAAAAATTTGAAGTTTAATTTATTGTTAGTTGTTGTTTGAGGTTTTATACTTGAATGAACTATATGAAGGTCTTTAATATGTTTATGAGGATCTTCATTTTCAAGCCAAAAAATTTAGAGATTAAATGGGTCAAACTTGATTTTAACTAGAAGGGTACCTTGAAATATGGATAGGTGATGCAAACTAGCTGTTGATCTACTAGTGCTACAACAACTTGTAATATCCCTAATACCTCTAGAATTGAAAATAGTTTTATGTCGGGATTAGTACGTGTTAGAATCTTTGAAGTAAATAAAATAAAAATTATTAGTGTTAATGGAGAAGGGAGTTGGATACCATAGGAAATTAAAAAGACTTTTGAATTGAGAGAAATTAATTTAAGGTATTGACTAAATAGTAATAGTGTAGTTGGGAAAAGAGTATGAAAATTAAAAGTACAAATGATTGAATTAGATTAAAAAGGAAAAATAGAAGGGATTGGAAGTGTAATTATACCAAGACAGTTTCATGAAATGATGATGGACAAACTTTTTATATTTTCTTGTTTTTATTCCTAAATTAAATAGATATTTTTATGGAAACTTAAAGAATCATCTCATTTTTATGGAAACTTAAAGAATCATCTCATATTTCTCTCTTTCCCACGACACTATCATTTCATGAAATGAAAATTTCCTTTGTTTTACGATTTGAGCTTTTTTGTAACACCCTGTGTTTGACCAAATTGTTGGGTCTAGCTACGTTACATTCATTGTTGAAGTAAACTATGAACAAGTTACAACTAAATTATACAATTAACCTCACTAAGACAACCAATTAAGCATTTTATAATCATACTTGACTTAATTCGAATATTATCTGCAACAATGTTATCATGTTTGATTGGTTGATTCATCAAACTAAAATTCTTCAGTTACAAATTTCTAATTTAAGTTATTATCATGAAAACTTATGAAAAGATTGACAATGAAATAACTAATCATCATAGAATATAATATACCAGGTTCATACGTAGTTAAAAAAATTCGGACCCTGTTATAGATAAGAACACAAGTTTGCCTAAGCTTGAATGAATTCTGGCTTGGTCCATCATCAACTCCTTATATGAACCTGTTGGAAAAAAGGGGTTTGGAAATCGTAGTGAAAAATAAATTTAGGGGAAAACTAGAGTTTTAAAAAAATTTCCAAAACAAGATCTTGGCTGTGATATCTAAAGTAATAAACGCTTCATCAAAATTGTACCTTTTCGATTCGTCTAGGATGATTGCTTCGGCCGAGTAGTCTTATCTGCTATCCTCAAGCTCATGTCTACCGAGTGTGGGCTCATTTCGAATCAAAAAATTTTTCACAAAAATCACCAATGGATTAATTTTTTAATTTCTCTAAACTTTTGGGTAAATTTGTTGTAACCTCCCAAACCTGGCCTAGACGTTATGGCTAGATTGAAAAGGCTACATTAGCCACCGAAATGGCTAAGCTAACTTACGTTACTTTTGAAGACCTTAAATAAACTCATTTTAGAGAAAACCGTAGTTGTACTTTGAGTTAGCTTAAAAGTATTCATTCATTAGGTCGTGTATACTTAGGATTCATTTTATTGTTGATAGAGTTGTTTTAGAAAAGTCATTTTCTTATCGCTCTTCTCTAAAAAAAACTCAATGTTAAACTAATGCAGTGGAAAAACCATTTTTCAAGTTATTTTGGAAACTTAGTTGCCTTATCAATTTGGTTTTCAAAAATGGTTTCTTTGCAATACAGTGGAAACTAGGGAACAATATCAAATTTTACTTAAGTCCAATATCATGCATTATTCGGTTATTATGCTTGAGTAATCCATGCATGAAAAAATCCTAGAAGAAAAGTTAGCAAGCCACAGACCAAAAGTCATTAAAAAATTACAAACCAAAACCAATAGAAACTGATTAATACTTATTAAAAATAGTCTGAGGTCCAAAGTGGTTCTCCAAATGCCGAGTCTGGTTCTAATTTTGTGGTTTACCTAAAAAGTTAAATACTATTGGGGGTGAGTTGATTAAAAGCTCAGTGTGAGTCGAGCAATTATTTAAACAGACAAAAACATAAATGTCGAATACATGGAAACATATTAGCATTAACAGAAGAACACAAAACCATCATTGGGATTTCATATCATTACATAACCATTATCAAATTGATGTCAAATGGTGTATAAGCATGGGCCATCATTCATTCGAGTAATAATCACCATTCAGTAAAACAAAATACAATACATAGCATAAATCAATAACATTCGAATATGTCGTGCACATGATGCAATGAAAAGAGGTTCCTATTCATACCATCCGCTACACACCATGAGTTTCTCAGAACCTATCATCCGAAATCCAAAACATTATAGGCTTAAGCCCGTTGTGGTTAAAACCACCAAAAATAATATGCAGAAAATTCTGCCAGTAAAAATGCAATAAATCACCATTCCCCTCGGTACTCCAGCTGCAGTGCACTGACTATGAAAAATTCAGACTTAATATGCCGCCGGTACTCTACGGAGCTCCTTCGTCAACCACAAAATCCCAACCCAACGCATATGCAATATGTCACACAATCTCATAGATAATCATTTCTCAATACTTTTCACATTTATTTGACATGCTTAGCATGTCATCAATAATCACATTCTTTTACTAAATGGAAACAGTGTTCCAATCTTTTAAATTACCATTGAGTTTCTATCAATCAATATCTTTCAATTTCCCATACTTTACGGATTTGAATTGTGCATAAATAGCACCCTTTTCAGAATACAATATAGCAAATATCTCATGCATTTAAGTCATACATAAGCTTAATATCTCAACACATTATATAATTAAGTCAAAAATTCTTATATCTCATAACTCAAATATGCAATTACAAACTCAATCAAACATTCATACTATCAAACTAGCAATTTTGCCAACATGTCAATCTTTTAAGGCTCGAAACATACCTAGTTCAGCCACTCACAAAATCAATAATTTGGCTTTTAATCCAATCCAATAAACAAGATAATTTATCTAATATAACATGATATTTATCATTTTCAAATAATTTTATGAGTTTAGGACCCACACCTTATTTTTCACTTCCTCACACACACTAGCGAATCTTCCAATTTTCCTTAATAATTCCTTAAACGAACCAAAACCAAAATTGAATATAAATCTAATAAATTTACCACTAAAAGAGCCCCTAAACACCCACTTATGAGTTCAAACCAATCATTGAAATTATAGCTATTTTATGAATCAAAACTAGTTAGATTCCTTACATTGTTGCAATGCGAACCGTTCGTACAATCGATCTTCGCCTTTATGGATGATTTGGGGCATTTGGGTAAGCATCTAATTCAATAATATACTGGAAAATCAGTGGGTAATTAATGATTAAATTCCTTCATTTAATCAATTCATAACCTTTACTCAACAACCATGCCGAAATAACAAACTAGTTATCCTTAATTGCACTTACACTTCACGATTTGTGGGTTTCGAATGGCCAATCGATCGAGAAATTTTTTCCCTAATTGAAATGAGTTTAAAATATGATTAGGAGGGTTAAATAACTAAAATTAAGGCTGAAATTAATTAGGCAAGATTCAAGAAACAAAACAGCCCCCTTTCTTGCACATAGGCACACGCACCACCACCCATGGTGGCCAAAATTGGGGCTGAATTTTAAAATGGTTTGAGATCTCATTAAAATCTGTAAAAATAAGTTCAAAATAATTTAAAATCAAAAAAATTCCAGATCTTAAAATTTTGGTTTTAATTGACAAGATTAATCAAGAAATTGAAGAGAAAAGAGATCTTACCCAAGCTAGTTGAGAGAAACAACAATGACTCTTTCTTGGCAATGTTCGAGATCGATCTGGGGCATCAAGATTTTAGATTTAGGGCTGATTTAGATAAGTATAAATGGAAGCAATATAGTGGAGAATATGTTAACAAATCTTATGGCAAAAAGAAAAAGAAAAAGAAAAGAAAAGAAAGAGATGGTAAAACTAGGTGTAGGCGACAACAACAATAGAGGAAAGGAAAAAAAATTAAAATCAAAGAGAAAGAGAGGAGGAGAGGAATGGCTAGGGAAATGAGAAGGATGACTAAAGGCTGATTATTAGTGAAAAATTAATATTTATACCTAGGTTAACTAGGCTTGGATGGCCCACACATTAAAACAATGGGTTTTTGTCAAAAAATTAAATTATTTGCGTGGGAAGGGAATTGAAATTATGACCTCAAGGATAAGTTCATAAATGTTTAAAAATCAAACCAATAACCCATTCTTGATATAACTTGGAATATTTATTTAAAAAAAACAAGGCATGTCACATGTAACACCCCTCACCCGTATTTGACGCCAGAATAGGGTTACAGAGCATTTCTAGACTTATTACACAATTAAAAATTCATTTCTCATACATATTTCCATTTCAAATATAAGTCATTCACAATCAGTCATATCGTCCCTAATACGAGCCTACGTCGCCAAAATCATGCATTAGGAGTATTCGGGACTAAATCGATAACTCAGGAAATTTTTAGAAAACTTAGAAAATATTTCAAAATACAAGGGATAGATGCCCGTGTCAAAGGCCGTGTGGACATTCGAAATGGGATCACATGGTCGTGTCCCAGCCCGTGTGTGACCCTATGTAACTCCCTTACTTGGGTCACACGGCCAACCACACGCCCGTCTCACCAGCCCGTGTGCCCTTCGAAATGGCCTCACAGGCCTGTGTGCCAGGCTGTGTGCTAGGCCGTGCCAAACCCACACAGGCGTGTGAGGCCGTGCCAAACCTGTAGGGTATATTGACTTATGCCACATAGCCAAGACACATGCCCATATGCTTGGCTGTGTGGAGCATACTGACTTGGTTTCTAATTAAACACCAGTGGACACACAGGCGTGTCACTTGAACGTGTGTCATACACGGCTGAGACACACGCCCGTGTCTCTTCCAGTCTGGAAAAAAATAGGCTATTTACCAAGCCATCTTTCTCACCCAAATTAGTATACACCTATACAATCCAAATGACACATAATATGGCATAAATAGGCATTCAACCAACCTCAACCAAACATAATTCATACCATTTCCATACCAAAAACACAATCTTACTATCATGCTATAGACATTAAAATAATAATAAAACAAATATTTTGACATCAGATTTGTGGTCTCAAAACCACTGTTTTGATTTGACTAAAAATGAGCTATTACAACTTTTCCCCCAAGGAATTTTCGTCCCTGAAAATCTTACCAGAAAAGAGTTTAGGGTACTATTTTCTCATAGTTTCTTCGGGTTCCCACATAGCTTCTTCGACACAATGACGTTGCCAAAGAACCTTAACTAAAGTTATGCTTTTATTTCTCAACTCTTTAATCTCTCAAGCTAGAGTTCTGATCAGTTATTCGTTATACGTCATATCAGGATGAATATCAAACTCTATCAGAGAAATGATATGCGATGGATCCAATCGATGCCGTCGTAACATCGACACATGAAATACACTGTGAATCTTTTCTAACTCTGATAGTAAAGCTAGTTGATATGCCCCTGGCCCTATTCTTTCAATAATCTCATACGACTCGATAAATCGCGTACTTAATTTGCCTTTGTGACCAAATATAAGAATCTTCTTCCACGGATATAATTTTAAAAATACTTTGTTGCCGATTTGAAATTCAATGTCTTTACGTTTCAAATCTGCTTAAGATTTTTGTTGATCTAAAGCTACTTTCAAACTATCACGAATTACTTTCACTTTATCTTCGGTCTCTCTAACCAAATCAACCTCGTGAATCTTTTTCTCACTAAACTCGATCAAGTACATCAGAGTTCAGTATTTGCATCCATACAATGTTTCATACAGTGCCATCTTTACGCTTGATTGAAAACTGTTGTTATACACGAAGTCAATCGACAATAAATATTTCTCCTAGTTGCCTTCAAACTCTAAAACACAGCAATGAAGCATATCTTCGAGAATCTGAATTACTCTCTCAAACTGACTGTCAATTTGCGGATGAAAAGAAATGCTAAAGTGAAATCACGTACCCAAGCCTTCTTGCAATTTCTTCTAAAATCGTGATGTGAATCTCGGATCTCTATCTGAAATAATAGAAATTGACACCCCGTGCAATCTAACGATCTTAGAGATGTACAACTCAGCTAGTCTATCAAGCAAAAAGTCTATATGTACTGAAATGAAGTGTGCAGACTTCATCATTCGATCAATGACAACCCAAATAGCATCTTTCTTTTTCAGAGACAGGGGCAATCCTGAATCCATCGTAATTCTATCCCATTTCCACTTTGGTATCATCACAGGTTGTAATAATCCCAAAGGCATTTGATGTTCAACTTTAACTTGTTGACAAACTAAGCATCTTGACACAAACTCTGAAATGTCTCGTTTCATGCCCGACCACCAGTACAATGTTTAAAATCATTGTACATTTAGTACTCCATGGATGAACAGATAAACAACCACTATGTGCTTCGTGTAGAATTTTTTGAATAAGGTCAGAGTTCTTTGGTACACAAATTCAATTTCAGAACATCAAATAATCATCGAATTTGATCTGATACTCTGAATCAGTAGTTGACTCACACTGCATTCTTTTAGCTTGCAATTCATTATCACACTTTTGAGCTTCACAAATTTGCTGAAGAAATAATGGTTTAGCTTTTAACTCAGCTAAAATCAAACCATCAACAGACAAGGTTAACCATGTGTTCATTGCTCGAAAAGCAAACAAAGATTTTCTACTCAAAGCATCCGCGACTACATTTACTTTCCCCGAATGATAATCAATTACTAACTCATAGTTTTTCAACAACTCAAACCATCTTTGTTGTCGTAAATTCAAATATTTCCGAGTCATTAAATACTTCAAACTCTTGTGGTCAGTAAAAATGTGACACTTCTCACCGAATAAATGATGTCGCCAAAATTTCAAAGCAAAAACAATAGCGGCCAACTCTAAATTGTGTGTTGGATAATTCTTTTCATGTGGTTTCAACTGTTTGGAAGCATAGGCTACCACATTGCCCTCTTGCATCAGAACACATCCCAAACCGTTCAAAGTCATAGGTGTAGCAGTCATTGAGAATCCTTTTACAAAGCATCAATAGTAGCCAGCTAATCCTAGAAAGCTTCAGACTTCAGATACTTTTTTTGGTGGTTTCCAGTCAACAATTGCAAAAATGTTACTCAGATCAACTCGAATGCCTTCCGCTAAAACAATATGTCCCAAGAATCCAACTTCTCAGAGCCAAAACTCACATTTGCTGAATTTAGCATACAATTTCTTATCTCTCAAAGTTTGTAATATGATTCTCAAATGTTCAACATGCTCAGACTCATCTCGGGAATAGATCAGAATGTCATCAATAAAAATAACAACAAATCTGTCTAAATACGATCTAAAGATTCAATTCATCAAATCCTTAAAAACTACAAGAGCATTAGTTAATCTAAAAGGCATAACAAGAAATTCATAATGTCCGTACCTTGTTTTGAATGCAATTTTCGGTACATCTGAATCTTTAACTCGCAACTAATAATAACCATATCTCAGATCGATCTTTGAAAATACTATTGCTCCTTTCAACTGATCAAACAAATCATCAATTCTCGACAAAGGGTATTTATTCTTAATTGTAACCTTGTTGAGCTGATGATAATCGATACATTCTCATCGACCCATCTTTCTTCTTTACAAACAAAATTGGTGCACCCCAGGGTGAAAAACTAGGTCACTCAAAACCTCTATCTGTTAACTCTTTAAATTGAGATTTCAACTCTTTCCATTTTGTTGAAGCCATTCTGTATGAAGCTATCGATATCGATGATCTTCCCGGCACTAATTTAATAGCAAACTCAACTTCTTTGATGGGTGGCAACCCAGGCAATTCTTCTGGAAACACATCCGGATACTCACAAACCACTGGTACTGATTCAATCTTCGATTCAGATACTTTTGTATCTAGTACATACGTAAGATAAGCATCACACTGCTTTCTCACATATTTTTGAGCTAACATCGATGATATCATAATAGATAATTCACTCGACTCATCAGATTCAATTATAAGAATTTCATTATTCTGACATTTCAATTCAATAGTCTTTCGTCTACAATTCACAACAACATCATGTAGAGTCAACCAATCCATACTCAGAATCACATCAAATTCATCAAAGGGTAAAAGCATCAAATTTGTCGGAAAATAGTAACCCTGAGTCATCAAAGGACAATTCTTGCAAACTTTATCAACTAAGACATACTTACATAAGGGCTTTGATACTTTAATCACAAATTCAGTAGACTCAACAAGCAAACTCTTACTAGACACTAAGTTCTCAAAAACATATGAATGAATTGATCCAGGATCAATTAAAGCGATTACATTAGTGTCATAAAGAGAAAATATACCGATAATAACATTTGCTGATGATGCATCTTCATGAACGCGAATAGTGTAAGCTCTGGCTGGTGCTCTAGCCTCAAATCTCATAGTAGAGTCCTTTGTCGTTCCTTTGCAATTGGTCACATTTCCCGCATTTCTAAGTGGTCGCCCTCTAGCAGCTGCGTTACTTGGTCTCGCATTCTGATATCAATCTTTTCCAAGTAACTCAGGACAATCTCGAATAAAATGATCTTGCGAGCCACATTTAAAACAACCTTTATTATTCATCCAGCAATCTCCAAAAAAGTCTCCTTCCACACTATTGACACCCGGGTTATTGTTTCTCACACTACCCATACTCGATATTGAAGTAGCCTGAGCTTTAAGACTCGTGTATTGCTTCTTACGATCTCTATTTAAATATCCCATTGAAGTTGTCGAATGATTATATGAATCCCATGATTTCTTTGACTAGGAGTGATAGGGTTTAATCATCGATCTCTTTCTCGAATCTCTAGCCTCAGAATCAGCTCTTCTCTTTTCTTTGCCCAGTTCCTTGGCTTTGCATGCTCTGTTGACTAATATAACAAATTCTTTCAACTCCAAAATCCCAACTAGATGTCTAATGTCTTTGTTCAGCCCATTCTCAAATCGTTTACACATAATTGTCTCTATGGAAACACATTCTCGAGCATATTTACTAAGTCTCACAAACTTTCTCTCCTACTCAATCACAAACATTCGACCCTATTTTAACTCTAGAAATTCTTTGCGCTTTTGACCAATAAACCACTGACTGATGTATTTCTTTCTAAATTCGGTCTGGAAGAATTCACAACGTGCCCCTTTCTCTCAGCACCATAGATATCAAAGTATTCCACCACTGATATGCAGTGTCTCTCAGAAGTGATACGAAGCATTTAACACATTTAGCAGGCATGCAAGATAATTCATCAAATACTGTGGTTGTATTCTCAAGCCAAAACTCGGCTTTCTCAAGATCGTCATCAACTGTAGGTCTAAACATTTCAACCCGTATTTTTGGATTTTATCAGTAGGAGGCTTATTCAATCGTAAATGTTCTACACGTTGGGGAGCTACAAGAGCCGGTTGGGGAATAGTGGGGATGGAGGTTGCTGTACAGCCGGATTAGTTCAGACAAACTCAGTAAACCACTCGTTCATCATTTGGAAGAAGGCTTCCTTAACCTCTCCTATCCGACTACCCGATACTGATCTCGACTCAGACTGCGCTCCTCTATCAACGGAGTCTGGCGCATTACTCTCAACATCATCAGCCACTACTCGATTGGGATCCATTACTATAAGAAAACAAATTTTAAATTATCAGGAGGCATCACACTATCACAGGTTATATATGGCATGTATAGCTAGACTTTCACATATGCTACGTTAGTCCTAGAATCGACTAAATCATAGCTCTGATACCAATAAATGTAACACTCCTCACCCATATTCAATGCCGGAATAGGGTTACAAAGCATTACTAGACTTATTACACAATTAAACATTCATTTCTCATACATATTTCTATTTCAAATATAAACCATTCACAACCATTCATATCGTCTCTAATACAAGCCTACGAGGCCAAAATCATGCATTAGGAGTGATTCAAGACTAAACTGATAACTTAGAAAATTTTTTGAAAACTTAGAAAATTTTTCAAAATACAAGGGACAAACGCTCGTGTGGCTAGGTCATGTGTCTCACACAGCCATAGACACGCCTGTGCCATAGGCCGTGTAGACATTCGAAATGGGATCACATGGCCGTGTCCTAGCCTATGTCTGACCCTGTGTAACTCCTGACTTGGGTCACACGGCCAACTATACGCCCGTGTAACTAGCCTGTGTGCCCTTCAAAATGGCCTTACACGTCTATGTACCAAGCCATGTGTTAGTCCGTGCCAAACCTATAGGGTATACTAACTTATGCCACATGGCCAAGACACAAGCACACAACGCCACATGGCCAAGACACAAGCCTGTGTGCTGGGCCATGTGGAGCATACTAACTTGGTTTCTAATTAAACACCAGTGGACACACAGTCATGTCACTTAAATGTGTGTCATACACGGCTGAGACACACGCCCGTGTCTCTTCCCGTCTGGAAAAAAATAGGCTATTTACCAAGCCATCTTTCTCACCTAAATTTGTATACACCTATACAATCCAAATGGTAGATAATATGGCATAAATAGGCATTCAACCAACCTCAACCAAACATAATTCATACCATTTCCATACCAAAAACAACAAGGCACACAAGTACCACATTAGGCTATTCAATTTTATACCAAATTCACATTCTCAATTCACTTAACTAGTTAACTTCATATATGCACTTTCATTTATACATCACTTTACCTAAATCACAAGCATACTAATTCACAAACAACCACTCACCTCAAGCATTTATATATCAATTACCAAAAGCATAACCAAGGCCATTTGCTCATATATATACATCACCAAATATAGCAAAATAAGGCAACTCTCAAGGCTATACACAGGACCAAATACTTAACATTTACAAGCCAACTCAAATGGCTAAATTCATTACCAAACCATAAACCAAAATTACCATAATTCCTATACATGCCATATAACCATAAACATAAGTTCAAAAGTACCAAAATAGAAGCTCGATAGTATGATGCAATCTCCGATGACTCCCAATCCGAGTTAGCTTCGATATCACTATACAATAAGGAAAAGTAAATAAAGTAAGCTATAAAGCTTAGTAAGCTCGTATAGTTAATAAGTAAGATTCACCATTTAATCACCATTCAAGTAATATAACATAGTATACGTCAAAATCATGTAATTATAAGGTTAACATATATTCAATAACATAATTAATTAAGATCTCACAACTTTCATAGTTTCAATGTTTGTATAATTTTCGTACATACCTATACTGGTACGTATCTATTTCTCACTATTTCATATCTTCGATATACCTGTTGAACCATTTGGAATACTATCGGATACTCGGGAATCTCGCACCTTAAGTGCCAATACATAGCTGAAGCTATCTCAATCTCATATCACATATAATGCTCACTCTCGAGCTATCAACGAGTCTGCTTGCACAAGCTAACGGTCATGATGTAGCTACACGATGCTGCTCACAAAAGTTGACAAGAATCTACAACACATGCTAGATAACTCAGCCACTACTAGGATGTACGGACCAGCACCCAAATCTCATAACCCCTAATGACATGTCATTCGTATCCTAATCTATTCCTAAGGATCAACCAGGATTTTTGAATGCTAAATCTTCGTCAAACATATCTGCAATGTCGTATTCACAAATAAGTCAGTAATAAAGCATTTAAAAAATAATTATATTAATGCTTATTTGTAACACCCCAAATGTAACACCCCGAACCCGAAACCGACACCGGAGTCGAACACGAGGTGTTAACTGACTTTAACCCCTTACAAAATTTATTTTCCAGACACTGCCCAATCTATGTACTAGTCGTTTTAAAATCATATCTTGAGTTTCGTAACTCAAAAATCAGTTTCGTAATTTTTCCCAGAAACTAGACTCATGTGCCCATCTATGTATTTTTTTCTAGAATTTTTGGTTGGGCCAATTAGTACAGTTTATTAGTCAAAGTCTCCCATGTTGCAGGGATCGACTACACTGACCTTTGCCCATTACGACTTGGATATATCCCTACACGGGGCTTCAATACTGATGCTGTTTGTTTCTATGAAAACTAGACTCAGAGAGGAATCTGTACATATATGGTACGACCCCTAATTATCTCTGGTTAATTTGTAATGAATTTCCAAAGTCGGAGCAGGGAATCCAGAAACCGTTCTGGCCCTGTCCCACTATAATCTGATTATCTCTTAATATACTGCTCATATGATCTTTTCGTTACTTCCTCATGAAAGCAGACTCATCGAGCTTCGATTACATAATTTATTCATCAATTAATTCCACTCCTACTATTTTTAGTGATTTTTCAATCTCATGACACTGCTGCTGCCAGCATCTGTTACGAAAGTAACTAGGTCCATCTCATGCCTACCCTTGATCCAACTCAATCGAACATTCGTGCCATTTTCGCATGGCTTAAAGTTTACATGCCAAAATTCAAACACAACGTAATAGCTTATACATGCCAAAATGTTCTTCTAAGCCAACTAAGAAGAAAATACCAAAACTTGCTATCCGGTGTGATGACTTCGATGACGGCCTGACCCCGCAAAAATAGATGAGTCCAAGCAACCTATAATGGGTGACAAGGAAACACCGAGTGAGTTTATAACTCAGTAAGTCAAAAGCAATGCACTACCATCCATCAATAACATTATCACAAGAGGAAACAAAATGGAACAAGACAATTTACTCCATCCATACCGAACCATACCATAGTTCCTCCAACTTATCGATTCAATTTCATACCAATTTATGCATTCACAATCCACATACTCATCAATAGGATATTCGAGGCATTTTCATAAATCATTTTATTTTCGTTACAAACATACAACTAAACGGCCTTTCACCCATTCTACGATAAATTTTATGTACGTGACTTCAAGTATATTTGTCACATAGGTTCAACTTACCGAGCTCAACACCAAGTATAAGCATAGCACCTATTAGCCATGTACTCAAGACACTTACCCGATCCGCTGTCCGCGATCGACTCAATAGTGTCGCACACATAGTGTCCATAATGATTCACGAATGTATATTGAGCCCGCACACTCAGTGCTATATAATCATCTCGCACACTTAGTGCTACGTAATCAAATCGCACACTTAGTGCTACATAGTCAAACTCGCACACTTAGTGCCGCATGGTCAATTCGCACACTTAGTGCATCATATTCATTTCGCACACTTAGTGCAACATAGTCATATCGCACACTTAGTGCTATACAATTTAATCCCGCGCACTTAGCGCCAATCTCATGGTCATAAATGGTTATCCCGCACGTTTAGTGCCGAGATCAACAACTCAGTACATCTTACCTCTTTTCTTCTCATTCAACAATTTCATCATCATATACGTACATGCATATATATATATGTATATTTATTCATTCCATTCAGCATCAATACATAAACATTATGACCATTTGAAATAACACCAACTACATGCTTAATGACTTACCTCGTGTTGGGTAAGACGGTTCCAACTCGGCTACTCGATAACCTTTTCTTTGCCTTTGCTCGATTCACCTCCTTACCTCCTTGAGCTAAATCAATAATTTAACTAGTTTAACCACCTTGCTAAATATTTACAATCCGATTTCACATGTATATGTATGTTAGTATATTCGGCTAATAACCTCATGCAACTACCAAAGTCGAATCAACTAAATATACTTATGAATATATATATATCATCATCGAAATCACCTAAGCTTAGACATCAATTTTTAATTCCAAGCAAGTTGCCGAATGCAACCTTACTAAATTTTCATGGATTCAAGTCATGGATTCAATATACCATTACCATGGAATCAACAACCAAAATTCATAGACAATTTAGGAAAATCACATTACAAATCTCAAATTCAAACAAAGACCATGGCCGAAATGCACATATAACCACATAACAAAAATATTGAACCTTTGGTTGCCTAACTAGCTTAACATCCATCAAATTTTAAATCAAGAAACTCACCTCATCTATAATCAACCCTCAATACCCTAAAGCATCAAAAACGACATCAAAGAAATACAACCATCCATGGCCGAATGTCATCTTCTTAACTTTACAAAAAGAGAACATTTGCCATGAGCTAGCTTCTATACTTGATGGCCACTCCAAATATACAAAGATTTTCAATGATAGAGCATTAACATACCTTAATCCACTTAAAGGACCACCTTGGCCGAATCTTGCTTCCCCTTCTTCCTCTAGTTAGAACAATTGCAAAAGAAAGAAAACATGAACACTCCTTCTTCCCTCCTTATTAAGCATTCAAACTCCCTCATTTTCATGCCACAACATCAAACACTCCTCCTAGGCACAAGCAATGGCCGAATTCTTTCCAAGTTTTTTTTTCCCTTCTTTTTCTTGGTTTTTCGGCTAGGAGATGGCAAGTATGACACCCATTTTTTTTGTTCCCTTTCCTATTATTATCCCCATCATTTGTTCACCAAAAGAAAACATATTAAATTAGAATGAGTGGAGCATCATCACTCCTTGGCCGGCCACCATGAATTTTATGGGCAATTTGACATGCAAAGCCATGCTTCCTCACCCTATTATTAATTAATCCTTATAATTCATCTATCATCTTTTCTAACTTTGTCAACTAGGTCCTTTTTGAATTAATTCACAATCCTAATGCTAATATTAAGCATTTAATTTCTCATATATTCACTGTCACACAACAATTTATGCAATTAAAACACGAAAATAAATTTTTGGCTCGGTAATGTGGTCTCGAAACCACATTCCGACCAGGGTCTAATTTGGGTTGTCACAACTCTCCCCCACATAAGAAATTTTCGTCCCCGAAAATCTTACCGGTAAATAAATTTGGATATCGATCCTTCATAGAGTCCTCAAGTTCCCAAGTGGCTTCTTCAATTCCGTGTCTATGCCACAGTACTTTCACTAATGAGATTTTCCTGTTTCGTAGTTCTTTTACTTCATGTGCTAAAATACGAACTGATTCTTCTTCGTAACTTAAATTAGATTGAATCTCGATCTCCGATGGAGGAATTACGTGCGATGGATCGGACCTATATCGTCGAAGCATCGAGACATGAAAAACGTTGTGAATCTTTTCGAGTTCAGGGGGCAAAATTAATCGGTATGCAACGGGTCCAACTCGTTCGGATACTTCGTACGGACCGATGAACCTCGGACTCAATTTGCCCTTACGACCAAATCTAAGCACCTTCTTCCAGGGTGAAACTTTGAGAAATACTTTGTCTCCAACCTGATATTCAATGTCTTTTCTTTTCAAATCCGCATACGATTTCTGACGATCTGTGGCTACCTTCAGACTTTCACGGATTACCTTTACTTTCTGTTCGGCATCTTTAATTAAATCAACTCCGAAAATTTTACTTTCACCGAGCTCAGTCCAAAACAATGGTGTACGGCATTTACGACCGTACAAAGCCTCGTAAGGTGCCATCTTAATACTTGATTGGAAACTATTGTTGTAAGCGAATTCGATCAAAGGTACATACCGTTCCCATGAACCACTAAACTCAAGGATGCAGCATCTCAGCATATCCTCGAGTATCTGAATTATCCGCTCGGATTGACCATCGGTTTGGGGATGAAAAGCGGTGCTAAAATGCAGCTTGGTACCCAAAGCTTCTTGCAATTTCTTCCAAAATCGCGAGGTGAATCTCGGATCTCTATCCGACACGATAGAAATAGGTACTCCATGTAATCTCACAATCTGAGAAACATACAATTCGGCTAGTTTATCCAATGAAAAATCCGTACGCACGGGGATAAAGTGAGCCGACTTAGTCAGCCTATCAACAACAACCCAAATCGCATCCTTCTTACTTGCGGACAATGGCAGTCCGGACACAAAGTCCATTGTGACTCGGTCCCATTTCCACTCGGGTATCATGATCGGCTGAAGTAACCCTGAAGGCACTTGATGTTCCGCTTTCACTTGTTGACATATTAAACATCTCGAAACAAAGTCAGAGATGTCTCGCTTCATACCATGCCACCAAAACCGACGTTTCAAGTCGTTGTACATTTTCGTGCTCCCCGGGTGAATTGACATTCGGCTACAATGGGCTTCGTTCAGGATCATCGGAATGAGTTCCGAATTCCTTGGAATGCACAAACGACTTCTAAACCTCAAACAACCATCATCATCAATCTGAAACTCTGATTTCTTGTTCGGAACACACTCAGCTCGTTTTGCAACCAATTCATCATCGACTTTCTGAGCTTCACGAATTTGATGAGTCAATAATGGTTTGGCTTTTAATTCAGCTACTAACACATTGTCAGGTAGAACAGACAAGTGTACATTCATCGCTCGCAAAGCAAACAGTGATTTCCGGCTTAAGGCGTTCGCAACCACATTAGCCTTTCCCGGGTGGTAATCAATGACAAGCTCGTAATCTTTCAACAACTCAAGCCAACGTCTTTGTCGCAGATTCAAGTCTCGTTGAGTCATCAAATATTTGAGACTTTTGTGATCCGAAAACACATGGCACTTCTCACCAAACAAATAATGTCGCCATATTTTCAATGCAAACACAATGGCGGCTAGTTCGAGATCATGGGTCGGATAATTTCTCTCGTGTGGCTTCAATTGTCTCGACGCATAGGCCACAACTCGACCTTCTTGCATCAATACGCAACCCAACCCAAGTAGGGATGCATCACTATAAACGACAAACTCTTTACCCGATTCGGGTTGCACCAAAATTGGAGCTTCAGTCAAATGAGTTTTCAGTTGATCGAAGCTTTTCTGACATTTCTCCGTCCATTCGAACTTAACATCCTTTTGAAGCAACTTCGTCATTGGTGTGGCTATCATCGAGATACCTTTGACAAATCGTCGGTAATAACCGGCGAGCCCTAGAAAGCTCCGGACTTCGGTAACATTTCTCGGAGGCTTCCAGTTAAGTATGGCTGAAATTTTGCTCGGGTCAACCCGAATACCCGATGCGGATACCACATGACCCAAGAAGCTAACCTCTCTTAACCAGAACTCACACTTACTGAACTTAGCATATAACTGCTTATCCCGCAAAATTTGCAACACTAGCCTCAGATGCTCAGCATGTTCGGTCTCATCTCTTGAATAGACCAAGATGTCATCAATAAACACAACTACGAACCGATCCAAATATGGCCTGAAGATCCGATTCATCAAATCCATAAACACCGCAGGGGCATTAGTGAGCCCAAACGGCATCACTAAGAACTCGTAGTGACCGTACCTCGTTCTGAAAGCAGTTTTGGGTACGTCCGAATCTCGAATCCGCAACTGATAATAACCCGATCTCAAATCTATCTTTGAAAACACCGATGCTCCCTTTAATTGATCGAACAGATCATCAATACGCGGTAACGGATACTTATTCTTTATCGTCACTTTATTCAGTTGACGATAGTCAATGCACAACCTCATGGTTCCGTCCTTCTTTTTCACGAACAATACTGGTGCACCCCAA
Source organism: Gossypium hirsutum (assembly GCF_007990345.1). Classification (NCBI taxonomy): domain Eukaryota; kingdom Viridiplantae; phylum Streptophyta; class Magnoliopsida; order Malvales; family Malvaceae; genus Gossypium; species Gossypium hirsutum. The sequence continues at coordinate 78,523,415 of NC_053431.1, read as the reverse complement.
GGTGAGAAACTCGGTCGAGCGAAACCTCTATCCGTCAATTCTTGCAACTGAGCTTTCAACTCTTTTAACTCGGTAAGTGCCATACGATACGGAGCGATCGAAATTGGCGTAGTTCCAGGTACAAGCTCAATACCAAACTCTACCTCCCGAACAGGTGGCAAACCCGGTAACTCTTCAGGAAAAACATCCGGGTATTCACAAACCACCGGCACCGATTCGGGTTTCTTTTCTAACTCCTTGTCATCAAGTACATACGCGAGGTATGCTTCGCACCCTTTCCTTACATATTTCTGGGCCAACATTGCTGATATTACAGCTGGCAACCCCCTTAAGTCCGCAGACTCAACTCGGATTATTTCGTTATTTGCGCACCTCAAATCGATAGTCTTGCTTTTGCAATTCACAACCGCATCATGCGCGGTTAACCAATCCAAACCAAGAATAACATCAAACTCGTCGAACGGCAAAAGCATCAAATCGGCCGGAAAACAGGATTCTCGGATTATTAGAGGGCATCTCTTACACACTTTATCAACAAGTACGCATTGACCCAAAGGGTTTGATACTCGAATTACGAGCTCAGTAGACTCAACAGGTAGAGTCTTACTGGTTGCTAAGGTTTCGCATACATATGAATGAGTAGAACCAGGGTCAATTAATGCAATCACATTAGTATCAAAGAAAGTGAAGGTACCAGTGATGACGTCGGGGGAGGATGCCTCCTCTCGTGCGCGAATGGCATAAGCTCTAGCAGGAGTACGGTTCTCGGCTCGATCGGCCGTATCAGAGGCCCCCCTCTGACTACCACCCCTGCCTCCTAAAATTCTCGGTGGTCTACCTCTAGATGTCACTCCACTAGGTCTTGCACCTTGAATCTTATTCTTCTCATCCAGCTCCATGCAATCTCTAATGAAGTGGTCCTTCGAACCGCATCCGTAACAGGCCCTGCTAGTAGACTTGCCCCAACATTCACCTAGGTGTCGTCTTCCACATTGGGGACATTCAGGTTTCTCGTGACGATTATTGCCCACACTAGCTACCGAAGTAGCTCGGGAGCCCATCGATGGTCTTGCCCTGATGGAAATTCCCGCAGTCGCCCTCGACTTATTAATGTCCTCCCTGAACTTCTTTACAGCTGAGAACGGAGCTTTACCCGTCGATCTTTTACGATAATCTCTAGCTTCAAATTCAGCCTTCCTCTTCTCCTTTCCAAGTTCTTCCGCCTTACAGGCTCGTTCGACTAGTGTTACGAATTCCTTTATTTCCAAAATACCCATTAGTAGCTTTAAATCTTCATTCAATCCTTCCTCGAATCTTTTGCACATAGCAACCTCATCAGCTACACACTCCCGGGCATACCTACTGAGTCTTACGAATTCATGTTCATATTCAGATACAGTCATACGGCCTTGCTTGAGTTCCAAGAACTCCTTACGCTTCTGATCAATGAACCGTTGGCTAATAAATTTCTTCCGGAATTCTGTTTGAAAGAAGTCCCAAGTTACTCGCTCGTTGGGGACTATGGAAATCAAGGTCCTCCACCAATAGTAGGCTGAGTCTCGCAACAAAGATACAGCACATTTTAGACATTCATCGGGTGTGCATGACAATTCATCGAACACCCGAATGGTGTTATCAAGCCAGAACTCGGCCCTTTCGGCATCATCAGTTACTATGGCCTTGAACTCCTCGGCCCCACGCTTCCTAATCAAGTCTACAGGTGGCTTACTCAGCCTCACAGGATCAGCGACTGATGGCATTACAGGCTCTTGGGGTGGATTATTCAAATTTGGGAATTGTTGGACAGCCGGGTTGGTTCGGGCATATTGCGCGACCCACTCATTCATCATGGTAAAGAAGGCTTGTTTAGCCCCCTCACCTTGATTATTCGCAGATGACTGAGGTTCAACAGGCGGCGTCCCTTGTGCAGGAGCAGCCGCTACGCTCTCAACGTCATCCGCTAGGGTTCTTTCTTCACCGGGATCCATTTACTAATCAAAACAAAACATTTCAACCGTCAGAAGTCATCACCTTTTAAACATTAACATTAAGGCATGTATAGCTAGACTCATACGTGCTATGGTAGTCCTAGAACCGACTAAACCATAGCTCTGATACCAATTAAATGTAACACCCCGAACCCGAAACCGACACCGGAGTCGAACACGAGGTGTTAACTGACTTTAACCCCTTACAAAATTTATTTTCCAGACACTGCCCAATCTGTGTACTAGTCGTTTTAAAAATCATATCTTGAGTTTCGTAACTCAAAATCAGTTTCGTAATTTTTCCCAGAAAATAGACTCATGTGCCCATCTATGTATTTTTTTCTAGAATTTTTGGTTGGGCCAATTAGTACAGTTTATTAGTCAAAGTCTCCCATGTTGCAGGGATCGACTACACTGACCTTTTCCCATTTCGACTTGGATATCTCCCTACACGGGGCTTCAATACTGATGCCGTTTGTTTCTATGAAAACTAGACTCAGAGAGGAATCTGTACATATATGGTACGACCCCTAATTATCTCTGGTTAATTTGTAATAAATTTCCAAAGTCGGAGCAGGGAATCCAGAAACCGTTCTGGCCCTGTCCCACTATAATCTGATTATCTCTTAATATACTGCTCATATGATCTTTTCGTTACTTCCTCATGAAAGCAGACTCATCGAGCTTCGATTACATAATTTATTCATCAATTAATTCCACTCCTACTATTTTTAGTGATTTTTCAATCTCATGACACTGCTGCTGCCAGCATCTGTTACGAAAGTAACTAGGTCCATCTCATGCCTACCCTTGATCCAACTCAATCGACATTCGTGCCATTTTCGCATGGCTTAAAGTTTACATGCCAAATTCAAACACAACGTAATAGCTTATACATGCCAAATGTTCTTCTAAGCCAACTAAGAAGAAAATACCAAACTTGCTATCCGGTGTGATGACTTCGATGACGGCCTGACCCCGCAAAAATAGATGAGTCCAAGCAACCTATAATGGGTGACAAGGAACACCGAGTGAGTTTATAACTCAGTAAGTCAAAAGCAATGCACTACCATCCATCAATAACATTATCACAAGAGGAAACAAATGGAACGAGACAATTTACTCCATCCATACCGAACCATACCATAGTTCCTCCAACTTATCGATTCAATTTCATACCAATTTATGCATTCACAATCCACATACTCATCAATAGGATATTCGAGGCATTTCATAATCATTTTATTTTCGTTACAACATACAACTAAACGGCCTTTCACCCATTCTACGATAAATTTATGTACGTGACTTCAAGTATATTTGTCACATAGGTTCAACTTACCGAGCTCAACACCAAGTATAAGCATAGCACCTATTAGCCATGTACTCAGACACTTACCCAATCCGCTGTCCGCGATCGACTCAATAGTGTCGCACACATAGTGTCCATAATGATTCACGAAGTATATTGAGCCCGCACACTCAGTGCTATATATCATCTCGCACACTTAGTGCTACGTAATCAAATCGCACACTTAGTGCTACATAGTCAAACTCGCACACTTAGTGCCGCATGGTCAATTCGCACACTTGTGCATCATTCATTTCGCACACTTAGTGCAACATAGTCATATCGCACACTTAGTGCTATACAATTTAATCCCGCGCACTTAGCGCCAATCTCATGGTCATAAATGGTTATCCCGCACGTTTAGTGCCGAGATCAACAACTCAGTACATCTTACCTCTTTTCTTCTCATTCAACAATTTCATCATCATATACGTACATGCATATATATATGTATATTTATTCATTCCATTCAGCATCAATACATAAACATTATGACCATTTGAAATAACACCAACTACATGCTTAATGACTTACCTCGTGTTGGGTAAGACGGTTCCAACTCGGCTACTCGATAACCTTTTCTTTGCCTTTGCTCGATTCACCTCCTTTAACTCCTTGAGCTAAATCAATAATTTAACTAGTTTACCACCTTGCTAAATATTTACAATCCGATTTCACATGTATATGTATGTTAGTATATTCGGCTATAACCTCATGCAACTACAAAGCCGAATCAATAATATACTTATGATATATATATATCATCATCGAAATCACCTAGCTTAGACATCAATTTTTAATTCCAAGCAAGTTGCCGAATGCAACCTTACTAAATTTTCATGGATTCAAGTCATGGATTCAATATACCATTACCATGGATCAACAACCAAAATTCATAGACAATTTAGGAAAATCACATTACAAATCTCAAATTCAACAAAGACCATGGCGAAATGCACTATAACACATAACAAAAATATTGAACCTTTGGTTGCCTAACTGCTTAACATCCATCAAATTTAAATCAAGAAACTCACCTCATCTATAATCAACCTCATACCTAAAGCATCAAAACGACATCAAAATAAACATCCATGCCGATGTCTTTCTTAACTTTACAAAAGAACATTTGCATGAGCTGCTTTTACTGATGGCCTCCAAACAATTTCATGAA
>NC_053431.1:78455672-78518402 GCF_007990345.1 Gossypium hirsutum | reverse complement strand
AAGAGCAGAGTCGCAGATACTTACCAACCAATATCTAGCCAACAAAAAATGATCGAGTGAAAGGGAAGAGAGGATAAAATCGAGAGAGAGATGAGAGGGTACTCCACCAAGGCTTAAGAGAGAGGGAGAGTAGAAGAGAATCAAACAATGAAGGACTAGGGAAAGGATTGATGGGGTATAAACAATATTCAGCCACAAGGGAGAAAAATGTTCGGTTACACAAAACTGAATATGGAGTAGAGGCAAAGTATCTATAATATTCAAAAAGAGAAAAGTGGGGAAGAGATAAGAAGGTCGATCAAGCAAAGCATGATAATGGAGAGAAAAAAAAACCAAACTACTCATATGGAAACTAGTGGTATTTGGCCACCAACAACCAATACTCAAAAGGTAAAAAAGAAAAAGAAAAACAAGTGGTAATCATTTCTGAAATGAAGAGCAAAACCACAATTTGGCGAAAACTCGAAATGAAATGACAATTACCAATACATAGACAAATTTTACCCTAAAAACTCCCCAATTTCGTTTAGCCTTCCACAGATTAAACACCTCCCCCAACATCCCTACACACCAAAACACTAAGTGCCAGAGTTCAAACCGGCAAGACTCTTCTCCAAATTTGAACTTGCTTGATTTTCTCCTTAATTTCCCCCTATCTTCTCTTCAAATTTGACTAACAACCCCATTCAATCTGTTCAAACTCTTTGTGACAGCCCAAAATTGACCCTAGTCAGGAAGTGGTTTCGGGACCACAAACCGAGTCATAAAAATAATTGATTTCCATATTCTATGCTTATTATGTGTGTACATGAGTATGTGGAAGTTTCATTCTCCAATTTTGCCAATTGCATGAGAAATTATTAAATAGGGATTGATACGAGACATGGTGAAATATGATAGGCTAATTTAAAATGGTCTATTAATGCATGTTGTGAAAATGATGGGTTTGCATGTCAAATTACCCAAAATTTGAGCTAGTGGTTGGCCATGCTATGGGTGGAAACATGTTGGGAACATGTTGGCCTAGTGAGGTATGTAGGAAAAAATAAAATAAGGGCATGGGCATAAAATAATGAAAGGAGTATGATGAATACAAAAAAAAATGTGTGTAGTTGTTTCCCCCCTATTGCCGTGAGCTAAAGAAAGAAAGGAGAAAATTTTTGTTCATCCTTTCTATAGCGTGATGAATGATTGGTTCAACCAATACATTCGAACTAATACGGCTGTTCCACAACCTCCATTCCCGACTAATACCACCCCTGCACCTACAATACCTCCGGTAACTGACCAAATAAGGTCAAATAAACCCCCAGTTGACAGAATCCGAAACATGGGTCTACTGAATTTAAGGCTACGGATAGCGACGATGCCGAGCAAGCTGAATTTGGTTGGACAACACTATCCGGGTACTCGATGAGCTATCTTGTACACCCGATGAATGCCTAAAGTGTACTATCTCCTTGCTACGTGATTCTGCCTACTATTGGTGGAGTACTCTGACTTCTGTTGTGCCCCGAGAGCAAGTAACTTGGGAGTTTTTCCAAACTGAGTTTCGGAAAAAGTATATCAGTCAGAGATTTGTTGATCAAAACGGAACGAATTTCTTGAGCTTAAGCAAGGTTCCATGTCGGTTACTGATTACGAGCGAAAATTTGTTAGACTTAGCAATACGCTCGGGAATGTGTTTCGTTCGAGGCTATCATGTGTAAACGCTTCGAGGATGGGCTGAATGAAGATATAAAAATGTTCGTTGGTGTTCTTGAAATACGAGAATTCGTAGTACTTGTCGAGTGAGCTTGTAAAGCCGAAGAGCTTAGAAAAGAAAAACAAAAGTTGATGAGGGAACTGGAGAGTTTCGTAAAAGATCCTCGGGAAAGTCTCTTCAACAGGCATCGAAGAAATTTCGAGATGATGTGGGCTGGTCGAGAGGCACTTCGGGCCTTTTTAGACGAGATCGTGATCGACCCCCTGTGGGTACACGAGGCACTTCGGTCGCCAGTGTTGGGGATGAACGTCGAGACAGAACGAAATGTTGATATTGCGGTAAATGGCATTCGGGGAGTTGTAGATTCCCTGACCGCTCCTGTTACAAGTGCGGATCAGTTGACCACTTCATTAAAGATTGCCCGAGGTTGTTTGAACAGAATGAAAATCAGAGTGGGAAACCGGGTGCTACCACTGCTCGAGGTAGACCATCTGAAAATACGGGCAATGCTGGTGGTGGTCAGAGAGGATCTAGAGATGCTACGACCAGATCCGAGGCTCGTGCGCCTGCTAGAGCTTATGCTATACGTGCCCGCGAGGATGCTTCTTCGCTTGATGTTATTACCGGTACTTTTACTCTTTGGATACTAATGTAATTGCTTTGATTGACCCCGGTTCTACTCATTCTTACATATGTGAAACCTTAGCATCCAGTACGACTTTACCTATTGAGTCTACTGAGTTCGTAATTCGGGTGTCAAATCCCTTGGGTCGTTACGTGCTTGTCGACAAAGTGTGTAAGAAATGTCCCTAGAAATTCGAGGTTCCTGTTTTCTGGCAGACTTGATGCTTTTGCCGTTTGATGAATTTGATGTTATTCTTGGTTTGATTGGTTGACCGCGCATGATGCGGTTGTGAATTGCAAAAGCAAGACTATTGATTTGAGGTGCGCAAATAACGAAGTAATCCGAGTTGAGTCTACGGACTTGGAGGGGATGCCAGCTGTAATATCAGCAATGTTGGCCCAGAAATATGTAAGAAAAGGGTGCGAAGCATACCTTGCGTATGTACTTGATGACAAATAATTAGAAAAGAAACCCGAATCTGTGCCAGTGGTTTGTGAATACCCGGTTGTTTTTCCTGAAGGATTACCGGGTTTACCACCTGTTCAGGAGGTAGAGTTTGGTATTGAGCTTGTACCTGGGACTATGCCGATTTTGATAGCTCCGTATCGTATGGCACCCACCGAGTTAAAAGAGTTGAAAGCTCAGATGCAAGAATTGACGGATAGAGGTTTTGCTCGACCAAGTTTCTCACCTTGGGGTGCACCAGTATTGTTCGTGAAAAAGAAGGACGGAACCATGAGGTTGTGCATTGACTATCGTCAAATGAATAAAGTGACGATAAAGAACAAATATCCGTTACCGCGTATCGATGATTTGTTCGACCAACTGAAGGGAGCCTCAATGTTCTCAAAAATAGATTTGAGATTGGGCTATTATCAGTTGCGAATTCGAGATTCGGACATACCCAAAACTGCCTTCAGAACGAGATATGGTCACTACGAGTTCTTAGTGATGCCGTTTGGGCTCACTAATGCCCCTGCGCTATTTATGGATTTGATGAATCGGATCTTCAGACCATATTTGGATCGGTTCATAGTTGTGTTCATTGATGACATCTTGGTCTATTCAAGAGATGAGACCGAACATGCTGAGCACCTGAGACTGGTGTTGCAAATTTTGCGGGATAAGCAGTTATATGCTAAGTTCAGTAAGTGTGAGTTCTGGTTAAGAGAGGTTAGCTTCTTGGGTCATGTGGTATCCGCATCGGGTATTCAAGTTGACCCGAGTAAAATTTCAGCCATGCTTAACTGGAAGCCTCCAAGAAATATTACCGAAGTTCAGAGCTTTTTGGGGCTCGCCGGTTATTACCGACGATTTGTCAAAGGTTTCTCGATGATAGCCACACCAATGACGAAGCTACTTCAAAAGGATGTTAAGTTCGAATGGACGGAGAAATGTCAGAAAAGTTTCGATCAACTGAAAACTCATTTGACTGAAGCTCCAATTTTAGTGCAACCCGAATCAGGCAAAGAGTTTGTCATTTATAGTGACGCATCTCTACTTGGGTTGGGTTGCGTATTGATGCAAGAAGGTCGAGTTGTGGCCTATGCGTCGAGACAATTAAAGCCACATGAGAAAAATTATCCGACCCATGATCTTGAACTAGCTGCCATCGTATTTGCTTTAAAAATATGGCGACATTACTTATTTGGTGAAAAGTGCCATGTATTTTCGGATCACAAAAGTCTCAAATATTTGATGACTCAAAGAGACTTAAATCTGTGACAAAGACGTTGGCTTGAGTTGTTGAAAGATTACGAGCTTGTCATTGATTACCACCCGGGAAAGGCTAATGTGGTTGCGGACGCCTTAAGCCGGAAGTCATTGGTTGCTTTATGAGCAATGAATGTGCATTTGTCTGTTCTACCTGACAATGTGTTAGTTGCTGAATTAAAAGCCAAACCATTATTGATTCATCAAATTCGTGAAGCCCAGAAAGTTGATGGTGAATTAGTTGCAAAACGGGCTGAGTGTGCTCCGAACAAGGAATCGGAGTTTCAAATTGATGATGATGATTGTTTGAGGTTCAGAAGTCGTTTGTGTGTTCCAAGGAGTTCGGAACTCATTTCGATGATTCTGAACGAAGCCCATTGTAGCCGAATGTCAAGTCACCCGGGGAGTACGAAAATGTACAACGATTTGAAACGTTGGTTTTGGTGGCATGGTATGAAACGAGACATCTCCGACCTTGTTTCGAGATGTTTAATATGTCAACAAGTGAAAGCGGAACATCAAGTGCCTTCAGGATTACTTCAGCCGATCATGATACCCGAGTGGAAATGGGATCGAGTCACAATGGACTTTGTGTCCGGACTGCCATTGTCAACAAGTAAGAAGGATGCGATTTGGGTTGTTGTCGATAGACTGACTAAGTCGGCTCACTTTATCCCCGTGTGTATGGATTTTTCATTGGATAGACTAGTTGAATTGTACGTTTCTCAGATTGTGAGATTACACGGGGTACCTATTTCTATCGTGTCGGATAGAGATCCGAGATTCACCTCACGATTTTGGAAGAAATTGCAAGAAGCTTTGGGTACCAAGCTGCATTTAAGCACTGCTTTTCACCCCCAAACCGATGGTCAATCCGAGCGGATAATTCAGATACTTGAGGATATGTTGAGATGTTGCATCCTCGAGTTCAGTAGATCATGGGAACGGTATTTACCTTTGATTGAATTCGCTTACAACAATAGTTTTCAATCAAGTATTAAGATGGCACCTTACGAGGCTTTGTACGGTCGTAAATGCCGTACACCATTGTTTTGGACCGAGCTCGGTGAAAGTAAAATTTTCGGAGTTGATTTGATTAAGGATGCCGAACAGAAAGTAAAGGTAATCCGTGAAAGTCAGAAAGCAGCCACAGATCGTCAAAAATCGTATGCGGATTTGAAACGAAAGGACATTGAATATCAGGTGGGAGATAAAGTGTTCCTTAAAGTTTCGCCTTGGAAAAAGGTACTCAGGTTTGGCCGTAAGGGCAAGTTGAACCCGAGATTCATTGGGCCGTACGAAATCTCCGAACGAGTTGGTCCGGTTGCGTATAGATTGATTTTGCCCCCTGATCTTGAAAAGATTCACGACGTCTTTCATGTTTCGATGCTTCGACGCTATCGATCTGATCCATCGCATATAATTAGCCCATCAGAGGTTCAAATTCAAGCCGATATGAGTTATGAAAAAGAACCGATGCGTGTCCTAGCTCGTGAAGTGAAAGAGTTGCGAAACAAAAGGGTTCCGTTAGTTAAGGTGTTATGGCTCAAACACGGGATCGAGGAACCTACTTGGGAAACCGAGAGCTCGATGAAAGAACGATACCCAAACCTATTTACCGGTAAGATTTTCGGGGACGAAAATTTCTTAAGTGGGGGAGAGTTGTGACAGCCCAAAATTGACCCTAGTCGAGAAGTGGTTTCGGGACCACAAAACCGAGTCATAAAAATAATTGATTTCCATATTCTATGCTTATTATGTGTGTACATGAGTATGTGGAAGTTTCATTCTCCAATTTTGCCAATTGCATGAGAAATTATTAAATAGGGATTGATATGAGACATGGTGAAAATATGATAGGCTAATTTAAAATGGTCTATTAATGCATGTTGTGAAAATGATGGGTTTGCATGTCAAATTACCCAAAATTTGAGCTAGTGGTTGGCCATGCTATGGGTGGAAACATGTTGGGAACATGTTGGCCTAGTGAGGTATGTAGGAAAAAAATAAAATAAGGGGCATGGGCATAAAATAATAAAAAGGAGTATGATAAATACAAAAAAAAAATGTGTGTAGTTGTTTCCCCCCCCATTGCCGTGAGCTAAAGAAAGGAAAAGAAAAACTTGTTCATCCTTTTTCATCCTCTTTTGACCGAAAATTCTAAGGAAGGAGGAAGGAGTTCTTGCTTCATGTTTGGTTTGGAAGAGGATTAGGAGGAAGTTTGGCCATGCATGTAACTAGATTGAGGTATGTTTGATATTATTCTTTGAGATTCATGCATATTTTAGTTGTTAGCTTGAGTTCTACCTAGCCCATGGTCTAAATCTTGCTATGTGATGGAAATGACACTCGGCCATGGATGCATCATTCTTGGTTGATGTTTGATGTTGTGGTGATGAGGCATGAAGATGAGTTAAGATTCGGCCTAGGTGGAGTTTGTGTTAATGCCATTGCATGCTAAATATGAAGCTTGTTAATGATGCATGTGATGGTGGCTTGATGATTCTTGAACCTCCTTTTTAGCATTTTTGAGTGAGCACATATGTGCATTGGTTGCTAAATGGAGAAGAATTGGCTAGCAAGTTGTGTGCTAAGGCCGAATATAACTTTTGCATGTTAATGAGCAATGTATGTGTTAAATTGATGGAAAGGGAGAGGATGCTTTACTAGTGTGTATATGTGTGTATTAGCCAAGTTTTGAACTTGAAACAAAAGGGTGTTTAGTCAATACAAGTGACCATACTTGTAGAATGTATTAAGTGTTGAAATCGGCCCCAAAATAGACATGCATATTCGGCCAAGGGGGAAAAATTTGCTAAAATGTTGAGTTTGATTCATGATTCCGTACATATGTGACTTTAATGTCTAATGTATAAATATGGGCTAAGTGCCTTGTGTTCCTCTTTTCGATGCTCAAATGATTAAATCAGTTTATTTGTTTAATTAAGTTCAAGAGCAAAGGGGAACTATATCCGATAAAGGGAAGGAAAAAGTGGTCGAATAGCTATCGGAATCGTTCGACAACACCCGAGGTAAGTTCTTGAGTAAGAGAGCTTAAATTAAGATTTGATTAGATCATGTTTTAAGCAAACAAAATCATGCTCTTTGTGTGTGGCTATTGAGCCGAATTTGCAAGAATGATAAATGTTTTGTGTTTGAGTTTTGCTAACGAAAATGAAATACGAATGGGCCATGATTTATTGTTAAATGTGCATGGTTATTTGAATGTTGTCCGGGCTAAGTCCCGAAGGCTTTGTGCTAAGTGACCATATCCGGACTAAGATCCGAAGGCATTTGTGCGAGATACTAATTCCGGGCTAAGCCCGAAGGCATTTGTGCGAGATACTAATTCCGGGCTAAGCCCGAAGGCATTTGTGCGAGATACTAATTCCGGGCTAAGCCCGAAGGCATTTGTGCGAGTTACTAAATCCGGGTTAAGTCCCGAAGGCATTTGTGCGAATTACTATAACCGGGCTAAGTCCCGAAGGCATTTGAACGAGGAGCTATATCCGGTTAAATTCTGAAGGTACGTGATTTGGGAATGAATGAACTTGCTGTAAAATTCCAGTTAATACTCTCGAAACATCCCGACATTGAGGTATGTTTCGTATGTGCTTGAATGTAGTTGAGCCCTTACAAATAAGTATTCGCTCAGTTTATAAACGAGCTACCGGCCTTTGGCCGAGTTGATCTTTTGTGTATGTACATAAGGGTTGAAAATGTGAAGCAAGTACGATATCGTAAATTTGTGCATATGAAATTATCCGTTTAGCTATATGAATGCTATACTTTTGTTGTGCTGGAATTCCTTGCTCAAAACTTACTAAGCATAAATTGCTTACTCCGTTTCATTGCTCCTCTGTTTTATAGATTTGGTTCTCCAGCTATCGGACTCGGGATCTTGAGGTCAAAGTCGCCCACACTATCAAAGCCCCCTTTTGGTACAATTTTGGTTGAACTTCGAAATGGCATGTATAGGACTACCCGTTTGTTGTGGGTCGTGGACCCTTTGGGCTTGTATAAATTTTGGATAGCCATGCGAAAATGGCTTATATGTGTTTGAGTATATTGTTATAATCATTTGGTGTGGATATGCTTGACAAGGATTGGCCATGGGGATGGTTAATCACTTTCATAAATTGTGCTATTTATGCAAAAAGGGCTAGTTAAATCATGGAAACCATGAAATAGGTAAAGTCTACCTTAAAGGCAGATGCTGACAGCAGCAGTGATGTAGATTTGGAAAATCACTAAAAATAGTAGGAAGGGAATTAAATATTGAATAAATTATGTAAACAAACCTTGATGAATCTACTTTCATAGGAAAGTAACGAAACCATCATACGGACAGTATGTTAAGAGATATTCAGGTTCTCGTGAGACAGGGCCAGAACAGTTTCTGGATTTCCTGTTCCGACTTTGGAAATTCATTATAAATTAACCAGAGATAATTAGGAGTCATACCATATATGTATAGATTCCTATCTGAGTCTAGTTTCTATAGAAACAAACGACATCAGTATTGGAGCCCTGTACAAGGAGATATCCAAGTCGTAATGCGCAAAGGTCAGGGTAGTCGATCCCTGTAACATGGGAGACTTTGACTAATAAACTGTACTAATTGGCCCGACCAAAAATTCTAGAAAAAAATATGTAGATGAGCATATGAGTCTAGTTTCAGGGAAAAATCACGAAACTGATTTTCCAGTTGTGAAACTCAAGATATGATTTTTAAAGCGACTATTACGCAGATTGGCAGTGTCTGGAAAATTTTTAAAAGTCTGTTAACACCTCGTGTTCGACTCCGGTGACGGTCTTGGGTTCGGGGTGTTACACTCTTGGTGCTTCGGTCAAACACAACTTCCTCCGATAGCCACCAGCAAAAATAGTCTCCATTTTCACAAGCAGGGATTTGAACCTCAGACCACTAGCACATTCCACACGCCACTATCCACTAGACCAGCAGGCCCATTCTATCATGTTTTTACTAAAATAAACTTATAACCTTATTGGCCAAAGATAAGGGTTTCATCCTTAAAAATAAAAAGTTTGTAGAAGCCAATGCTTGAACCCATGACTTCTCAGACACTTCCAGAGCATACAACCACTAAGCCAAACTATATTTGTGTCACTTTCTTGCACAGCTAAAAAAATTTATGTACAGTCTCCTAACTGCACCCACTCAAGACTTAAAACTTCTAGGCCTAAAATTCAGGGCATTACAACTCACCCATTAAAGAAATTTCATCCCCAAAATTTCCAACTATCAGAACTGTTGCTTAACACAAACTACACCACTATGCTCTAGCTGCATACTCTAGTTCCAAAACACTACCACATTTAATTCGAGGTTTCAAGTACAACACATGCCATATAGAAATGCATAGACCCAATAGAAATCAGTGCAGAGTAAGGTACATTACGGATAAAGAACGTACCCGTATCAACATTTGAGGCGTCTCTGTCCTTTCGATGACATGAAGCATAAACTAGTGCTGGCTGCCTCACCTCTATATAACCAGTACCTCTGTCCTTTGCTCCGCGGACACGACCCAAACCATTTCCACCCTTGGCCTGACAACGACCTCTTGGTGGCTGCTGAAGACCTCTCGGAGGCTAAACAGCATCCATACCAGTAGCTTGCATCTGATCGAGCCTCTGTGGACAATCTTTGACATGGTGCTCCGAAGATCCGTACCTAAAACATGCCCCAATCCTTCTCTAGCACTCACCTTGATGGCGTTTCCCACCATCAGCACAGAGTTGCAGTCCAGAACAGCAACAGAAGCCTCAACTCTACTCGACCCATCAACTTTGGGCTTTTTCTTAGGCCTCTGTAATGAACTCGAGGGCTCTGAATCCCTCTTTTGATCCTACCCCATTCTTTTTCACGATTATAGAGCTCAGCGTGCTTTACATCTTCGGCAATCTTCGCCTTATCCACTAAAGCAGTAAAATCTCGCTCCTTCTGTGGAGCTATCAAAACTCGTAGACTATCTTTGAGACCATCTTCGAAACGAACGTCGCACTTATATTCAGTTGCCACTATCCCAAGCGCATAGCGGCTAAGTCGTAAAAATTCAGCTTCGTATTCAGCCATAGATTTATCCCCTTGAGTCAAATTCAAAAACTCTCTCCTCCGAGCATCCACATAACTAACGCCCACATATTTTACTTGGGATGCAGTCTTGAAAAATTCCCAGGTCAAACAATCAGGTAGAGTGCCCTCTTTGACAGTAAGCCACCACTGGTAGGCCTCATCTCTCAACAATGATACTACACCCTTTAGTTTCTGTTTAGGGGTGCAGTCGAGGTCATCCATGATCCTCTCCGTGTCCTCGATCCAATATTCAGCCACATTAGGGGCCACTCTAGCAATACCCCTAAATATCTCAGCTCCATTAGACCTGAGTCTTCTGTAACCGACCCACAGTACCAGTACTAGGCCCAGCGACCTTTTCTAGAATCCTCAACATCGCTTGGGACAGTGCGCCGTCCCTAACCACTCGATTTGAAAACCCCATCTTAGTCATAGGTGAAGCTAGTGCCTCTCTAGCTTTCTCATTAAACTGGTGTCCAACTCACGAAGACTCAGCTCGAGCACTCCCATAACCTCTGCCGTGGCCTCTTCCATGAGTACCTCTAGTGCTCATTATTGAATGTGCTTAGTCTGTTTTAACAGTTTTATGCCAGTCAATTTATTGTTCCAGTATTTATTACAGATATCTTATGAACAATATTATCTTAGAGTTAGTTTTCACAGTTTGTAGTCTAGTACAGTTTGCAGTCTACTCTAACTAGAGAGTTTCAGTACAGTTCTACTACCTAAAGTAGTCTCAGTAATAACATTTCAATATAAACAGTCAGAAGACTTACAGGATCAGAGCGAAGACTCGGTGTACCACTCTTTTAATAAAATATTTCCAAATTATATTAACCGTTTTAAATCATTTGAAATAATTCTATTAAAATTTTCACATCATGTAAAAGCCCAAAATCCGCAGCCGAGTTTTGCAACCTGGATCTGATACCACTAAATGTAACACCCCAAACTCGGCCTAGACGTTATGGCAGAATTTGTGATGTCATATTAGAGTGTGTTTGAAAAGCGTCGTTCCGTTTGAAAAGTCAGTTTTATGATAAAACCTCATTATGATTTTGACAAGTCAAGATATCTTGTTCATTGTTAAAACTCCGGTTCGTTTAGTAAAACGTAAGTCTATTTAGAATATGATTACCCTTTTTGTGAAAAACAATATTTGTTGCGAAAGCTTTATCAAGTTACGTAAACGTGTCAGTTGAAAATAATTTATCTTTTGAAAACTCGCGACCTACTACTAACAGGTATAAACCAATATAATTAAATCCCCAAATTAAAAAAAAGCTTAAAACGGCCTTATTACATAGAATATCCCAAAATAACTTAAATTATAATATTAAAAATGTAACATCCTGATTTTCGGATTTATTCGCGGTTTTCAATATTTTGTAAAGACTTTAAAATTTTGTATTTCGATGTGAAATTAATATTTTGAGTAGGTAAATGGGCTTATAGAAGGCCCATGTGTTGGCCAAAACCTGGTTGAATTTTTGAATTTTTGGACTTAGGAGTTAGGGGTTCTAGCTAAGTGGCCCTTAAGTGAAGTGATGGGTAAATTGCATCACAAAAAGAGCCTTAGTAAAGTGGCAAGGGTGACGCCACTAGGCTTCTAAAAAGGTGGCGTGTGGAGTATTGGAGAAGGCATGGGATCGATTCCCTGTGTTGACAAATAGATGCATTTATTTTTTTTAAGTGCAGGAGGGGTAAGTGTTGGAGTCCAAGTGGATTCTGCTAAAGAAAAGTTTGAATCAGTCCAAATGCTTGAATTAAGGAGTGATAACGGGAGAGATTTAAGGGATTGGGTGAGAGACTGGGAGTTGGCTGAATTTAGGGAATTGAAGAGGGAAAATTCGGCAGAGGGTTTAGGTTAATATTTCGGCACCTAGGCTTTGTGAGGTGCCATTTTTCTTCTGCTCAGGCACCACAAGGGTTTTCTTTTTCTCTCTTTTCCTCTCTAGCCGAAACTTTCACCTATCCTATTTTTCTTTCTCTACTTCCTTCCCCAAAGCCGTCCATCAAACCTACTATTCATCAGCACCATTGCCGAAGTCGCAAAAGCCGAAATCCTATGATCACTGCTTGTGCCGATTTCTTCAAAGCCAGGTCCTTCTATGTTCTTTTGTTTTTATTAAATCTACGATTATCTTTTCTTAATCCTAGATACCTGACGGCAATTCTACTTCAAGGTCATAGTCTCATATCATCATCTCCTTCACCACCCAAAAGCCGAAAGTACCATTGGTTTAGGGGCTTATAGCCGAAACTTCTTCAACCCTTGGATTCGGGTTTTACCATTGTTCTAAGGATAAATCTGCACCGGATTGCGTGGAAATCAAGTAGGAGTGAGGGGTAAGTACTTATCATCTCAGATCTGTTCTTATTTTACGATGTTAGGAAAAGCCGAAATCCCTAAAAATTAGGGAGGCTATCGATTTGAGCATAAGGCTTTAAGGGTTTGTAACTGATGTTTTCTTTCAGTGATTAGAGTCTTCTTAAGCGTTGGATCAAAAGCGTGAATCATTGGGACAATCGGATTCGGAGCTAGCTATCAATTTTGGCAAAAAGGTAAGGGTTCAAAGGCTTTTTAGGAACATGGTTCGACTTTGGTTGAGCAAGTTTTGGGTTTAGTGATTACGGTTTGTAAATAATAACTGTACTAATCAATTGTAGGACATTGAAAGGGATCTCGGTAGCAGTCGTCGCGAATCAGGTGTGTACCGAACACCTTTCCTTAGTTCAATTCGGTAAAAGTCAAAATGCCGAAATTTCCGGCATTTCATGGGCTTGTGAGTATGCGAATGCTCTCAAGACGTAGAGTAAATGTTAGATCTCGCACCGCAAGGTGGTAAGTAAGTTTGTGTGACGTCTTAATGTACTTCAGAAAAAGAGGGCCTCGATGGGCCAAAACTGGGCCCAATGGGCTTACGGACCAATATGGGTAAGAGATGGGCAAAGTAGCATGTTAGTTAGATGGTGGAACCAAATTGCATAAAACGGCTAAAAATTTCTGAAATAGCTTGTGTAGTTGCGTAAGTATGAAATTACCCTTAAATAGCATAATTACCGAAATATCCCTAGGGTTTAAATTGGCTAAACTGCATGATTGATTAATGCTGTATTGTACATGATATGTTTTATTAATATCTGTTGCATGGGATTGGGGTATTGATGGAGGAAGTATTGAAAGTGGTTCACCCACGTACCGGAGGCTTTGCCTCAACTTACTGATATTTGAGCAGCGTTGCTGCCACTGTGGAGTGTAGGGCTAGGTGGGTTGGGATATTCTCCACATGGAGTGTAGGGCTGGTACGAGGCAGTGTAGCAGTTGGTGGGTTGAGTAGTCTCCCCAGATGGGTTTGCATGCATTTCTACTATTGTTACCTATGTTACTGAACTGGGCCTATGGGCCACACTGTTATGTAAAAAGGGGCTAAGGCATTGCTACTGTATTCTAAAAAGGGCTTCGGTCCACTGTGTCCTGTTATCTGAATGGGGGTTAGGCTCAACGGGCTCAAGCTGATTTGGGGTTTGGATGGGTTTCTGTATACATTGAGTTTCCCCAAACTCACCCCTTTTTCTTCCATCCTTGCAGGTGAGCCCTAGTTGGTGGACTTGGAGCTGGGCGGGATTCAAAGTGGCCACACATTTTCTGGAAATTCGTTTTCTTCCGGTGAACTAGATTTTCCATATTTTTCATTTATGGTTTTGGGTTTTTTTTTGTAATAAGGCCGCTAATTATTTTTATGGTTTGGGTTGTTTCTTTATTATTTAATTCTATTATGATAAAACTGATCTATGATAACTAACAAAATAGATTAGCTCTAGGACGCGTTTTCAAAAACATTAAGTGATTTCAAAATAACACGAATACAAGTAAGACTTCCGCTAAGCAAACGTTTTCAACCTTAATCATTTTCCCAAGATGGACATAACCAAACGGTTTTCTCAAAATTATACGAGATGTTAGAGTGTGGCAATGGCGGTGTGCATGTCTAGGATTGGATCCGAAGGGAGCTTGGTACTTAAGCAGTCAGCCGGACGCACCTCCTCTTCTTCCTGGTTTCCTACCTGGTGCACAGCTTCCATTCACTTTAACCTACTTTTAAAAGTGTCTTTTACAACACCAACTAAGTTTTCCAACTAAGTAATACGGAATGTTTTGAACGCTTCGATGTGGCGCATCAGATCCGGTCATAACGTCTAGGCCGGGTTTGGGGTGTTACATTTAGTGGTATCAGAGCCTGGTTGCAACAACACGGCTGTGGATCGGGTCCGAAAATCTTTTCAAAAAAAAGTTTTTTCTATAAGTTTTTCAAAGATGTTCAAAGTTTTTCTATTGAACGAGGTTAAATCAATAGTTTTAAAATAAAAGTGTTTTCAAATGAAATCTTTTTATTTTCGGTAACAAAAACATGGGTTTTTATGGATTGATAAGGAAGTGGCACACTGAATACCCGGCACCAAGTCTGTAAGTGTTCTTTTTCTGCTTTAAATATTTATATGGAACTGGACTGGAAATAATACTGTAGATAGTACTGAGCCTTAAGAGATAGTGCTATTGATAAGGTAGTATTAAGGCTACAAAACTGGGACCGTAGCTAAATTGTGATTGCGCGAAAATAACTCTGAAACTATATCTGTTCATAAGACATTCTGTAATAAACAGTGGAACTAGTAAACTAATGTCATAAAATTCGTAATCAGATAAATCGTTATGAGTACAAGGGCTACTCGAGGAAGAGGTCGTGGTCGAGGCCGAGGTAGCACTCAAGCTGGATCTGCGTCATCTGAGCACATGCCAGCTGGCGAGGTACGTCCACCACCGGTTAATGAAAATGGGCCGTATGACTAGGCCGCAGGGGATGACGCTCTGTCTCAGGCCATGTTGAAGGTTTTGGAAAGGGTGGCCGGAGCTAACGTCGGGCCCATGAATAGGGGGTCCATTTCTGAACAACTTCGGGCCAACGGAGCTGAGATTTTTAGGGGCGTATCTGGAGTGGCCCCAAATGTGGCTGAGTACTGGTTGGAAGCCATAGAGCGGATCATGGATGACCTGGACTGCTCAGTAGAACAGAAGTTGAAAGGGGCGGTTTCGTTGCTGCGGGATGAAGCGTATCAGTGGTGGATTACTGTGAGAGAGGGAACCCCAGTTGAGAGGGTAACATGGGAGCTATTCAAATAGACCTTTAAGGCAAAATATGTTGGATCTAGCTATGTGGATGCACGCAGAAAGGAGTTCTTGAATCTGACTCAGGGAAATAAGACCATTGTTGAATATGAGGCGGAGTTTCTACGATTGAGTCAGTATGCTAATGGCATCGTTTCCACCAAATACGAGCGCAACGGTCGTTTTGAGGATGGCCTCAGAGATGAGTTAAGGGTGCTCATAGCTCCGCAGAGAGAGCGAGATTTCACTACACTAGTAGAGAAGCTAAGATAGCCGAGGAGGTGAAACAAACCAAACGAAAGAATCGTGATAGGGATCGGAATCAGTTCAGGAGGGATGCTGGACCAGCGGGTGCTGCAAATCGAAATGCTAAGAGAGCTAGGATGGAGGAACCGGTTCGAGTAGTTCTGATGAACACAGGTAGACCGCAAGCTTGTGGGGTTGCGACAGAATGCATCAAGGAGAGTGCTGGAAGCGTTCTGGGGCTTGTCTTCGTTGTGGGTCTAAGGAGCATAGGATTAAGGATTGTCCTAGGAGGGCCACTCAGGCTCAGGTGGCCGAACAAGGGGCTGTACGACCGGCTCAACCTGTGAAGGATGGATCGCCGCTGCCAAGAGGTCGTGGACAAGGTCGCGGTGGCAATGGCCGTGGACGTGGGGCACCTGGCAGGGGTATTGGTAATGCGGATGCTCGTTAGCCAGCTTTGGTGTATGCTGCTCGTCGCCGCGAGGAGGGTGACGCACCTGATGTCATAACTGGTACGTTTTCTATATATGGTGTACCTTATACTGCTCTGATTGATGTGGGATCAACCCATTCATATGTGGCATATAACATTTCTGGGGTACTGGTGTGCATTCCGAGGAGACTGTATGTGGGGTGTCTGTGATAAGTCATTTAGGTCATTCGGTTAAGGTAGAGAAACTCTTCAAGGAGGTGCCTCTGAAGATTCAAGGCGGGGTTTTCTGTGGGGATTTGATGGAGTTACCGCTTGAAGAATTCGATTTGATACTAGGGATGGATTGGTTGACCAAGCATAAGGCAACTTTGGATTGTGCAGCTAAGAGGATGGTGTTAAGGACTGTCAATGATAAAGAGGTAATGATTATTAGAGAACGGAGGGATTACTTATCCAATGTAGTATCGGCGTTGAGGGCCGAGAAACTGATGCGCAAGGGGTGCGAGGCATATCTGGCTTTGGTAAGCCAAGCTGAAACTGAGGATCTAACTGTGGAGACCATCAGAACTGTTAGGGAATTCCGGGATGTTTTTCTAGAAGAGCTTCCTGGATTACCTCCGAATCGGGAAGTTGAGTTTGGAATCGATTTGTTGTCGGGAATAGCTCCAGTATCTATTGCACCCTATAGGATGGCACCGAAGGAGTTAGTGGAACTGAAGGCTCAAATTCAAGAGTTGTTAGATAGAGAATTCATTAGGCCTAGTGTGTCTCCTTGGGGAGCACCGGTCCTGTTTGTGAAGAAAAAGGATGGAACGATGCGCATGTGCATCGATTATCGCCAGTTGAACAAACTGACGATTAAGAATAAGTATCCACTACCAAGAATTGACGATCTGTTTGATTAGCTTAGGGGAGCTTCGGTATTCTCCAAAATAGATCTTCGTTCTGGATATCATCAGCTAAGGGTAAAAGAAGGGGATATTCATAAGACAGCATTTCGAACTCGATATGGACATTATGAGTTTGTGGTCATACTGTTTGGGTTGACGAATGCACCTGCAGCTTTTATGGATCTGATGAATCGAGTATTCCAACCTTACTTGGATCGGTTCGTAGTCGTCTTTATCGACGATATCCTGGTATACTCTGAACGGAGGCGAAGCATGATGAGCATCTCCGTATTGTGCTACAAGTGTTAAGGGAAAAGGAGCTCTATGCGAAATTCAGCAAGTGTGAATTCTGGTTGAAGGAGGTAACCTTCTTAGGGCATGTGGTCTCTGCCGAGGGGATTAAGGTGGATCCTTGTAAAATTGAAGCAATTCTGGAATGGAAGCCACCTAGGTCAGTATCGGAAATTCAGAGTTTCCTAGGGTTGGCCGGTTACTACAGGAGGTTTGTGGAGGGCTTCTCGGTGATGGCGGCACCCTTGACAAAACTCATAAGGAAAGGAGTACCATTTGTCTGGACTGAGAAACAGCAAAAAGCTTTCGATCGGTTGAAAAAGGTATTGACTGAAGCGCCAGTGTTGATTCAACCGGTGTCTGGGAAGGACTCTACTGTATACAGCGATGCGTCGCATGTGGGGTTAGGTTGCGTACTGATGCAAGAGGGCAAGGTGGTCGCTTATGCATCGCGACAGCTTAAGGCTCATGAGGTGAATTACCCTACGCATGATTTAGAGCTAGCAGCGGTGATTTTTGCGTTAAAAATTAGGAGACACTACTTATATGGGGAAAAGTGCATCATATACACAGATCATAAGAGCCTAAAGTATTTGTTGACTCAGAAGGAGTTGAACCTTAGGCAACGAAGATGGGTGGAGTTACTTAAAGACTACGACTGTTCGATAGAGTACCACCCAGGAAAGGCTAATGTGGTGGCGGATGCGTTGAGTCGAAGGGTTGTTACTGATTTGAGAGCCTTGTCCGCACGATTAAGTCTATACGACGATGGAAGCTTGTTGGCAGAACTGCAAGTAAGGCCTACTTGGACTGAGCAGATTAAGGAAAAAAAGTTGAAGGACGATTCATTAGCTCTTCGGTTCCAGCAAGTTAAGAGTGGTGAGAACGAGGATTTTGGATTGAACACTGAAGGAGTTCTGTGCTTTCGTGGAAGGGTTTGTATTCCAAAGGACCCTGAGTTGAGGTAGCTAATTCTAAAAGAGGCTCATGGTGGACTCTGTGCCATGCATCCTGGAGGGAATAAGTTATATCGAGACTTGCGAGAAGTGTACTGGTGGCCCGGATTAAAACGAGAGGTGACTGAATTTGTTGGGAAATGTCTGACGTGCCAGCAGGTTAAGGTTGAGCACCAATTGCCTTCGGGATTACTGTAACCTGTGAAAATTCCGCTATGGAAGTGGGAAAGAGTAACAATGGACTTTGTGAGTGGGTTACCTTTGACACCCACCAAGAAAGATTCGGTGTGGGTAGTTGTGGATAGGTTAACAAAATTTGCTCATTTCATACCTATTCGTACCGACTACTCACTGCGAAAGTTGGCCAAGTTATATGTGGCGGAGGTAGTGCGACTGCATGGGGTGCCAGTGTCGATAATTTCTGATCGAGACCCTAGGTTTACGTCTCGGTTTTGGTGGAAGTTGCAAGAAGTTGCAAGTTGCAAGACAGATGGACAGTCAGAAAGGGTTATTCAGGTTCTGGAGGATTTGTTGAGAGGTTGTATCATTGATTTTCGTGGAAGTTGGGAGGACTACTTGCCATTGGCGGAGTTTGCTTACAATAACAGCTATCAAGCAAGTATTCAGATGGCACCATATGAAGCGCTTTATGGGCGAAGATGTCGTACGCCGACGTGTTGGACAGAGTTGAGTGAACGACGAGTGCTTGGACCGGAATTGGTGGCAGACACTGAAAGCAAGGTTAGGCTGATAAGGGATCGGTTAAAGGAAGCATCCGATAGACAGAAGTCGTATGCGGATCTGAAGCGCAAAGAGATTGAGTTCGCTGTTGGGGATATGGTTTTCTTGAAGGTTTCCCCTTGGAAGAAAATTTTGAGATTTGGTAAGAAGGGTAAGTTGAGCCCACGGTTTATTGGGCCTTACCGAATTGTTAAGCGGGTTGGACCAGTGGCTTATCAGCTAGAGTTACCACCAGAACTGCATCGTATCCACGACATTTTTCATGTATCCATGCTGAGGCGATATCGATCTGACCCAACTCATATCATACCAGTCGCAGAAATCGAGGTACAGTCAGATTTAACTTTCGAAGAGGAACCTGTGCAAATACTTGATCGTGACGTCAAGGT
The DNA here is from genome assembly GCF_007990345.1 of Gossypium hirsutum. NCBI lineage: Eukaryota > Viridiplantae > Streptophyta > Magnoliopsida > Malvales > Malvaceae > Gossypium > Gossypium hirsutum. The sequence goes on along the minus strand of NC_053431.1, from coordinate 78,499,146 downwards.
GTTGAGAAGGAAATCAGTTCCACTAGTGAAAGTACTTTGGAGGAACCATGGCAAGGAAGAAGCTACTTGGGAGACTGAGGAGGCTATGCGTCAACAGTACCCTCAACTGTTCTAATAAGGTAAAATTTCGAGGTCGAAATTTCTTTAAGGAGGGTAGAGTTGTAACACCCTAATTTTCGGATTTATTCGCGGTTTTCAATATTTTGTAAAGACTTTAAAATTTTGTATTTGGATGTGAAATTAATATTTTGAGTAGGTAAATGGGCTTATAGAAGGCCCATGTGTTGGCCAAAACCTGGTTGAATTTTTGGACTTAGGAGTTAGGGGTTCTGGCTAAGTGGCCCTTAAGTGAAGTGATGGGTAAATTGCATCACAAAAAGAGCCTTAGTAAAGTGGCAAGGGTGACGCCACTAGGCTCCTAAAAAGGTGGCGTGTGGAGCATTGGAGAAGGCATGGGATCGATTCCCTGTGATGACAAATAGATGCATTTATTTTTTTTAAGTGCAGGAGGGGTAAGTGTTGGAGTCTAAGTGGATTCTGCTAAAGGAAAGTTTGAATCAGTCCAAATGCTTGAATTAAGGAGTGATAAGGGGAGAGATTTAAGGGATTGGGTGAGAGACTAGGAGTTGGCCGAATTTAGGGAATTGAAGAGGGAAAATTCGGCAGAAGGTTTAGGTTAATATTTCGGCACCTAGGGCTTTGTGAGGTGCCGTTTTTCTTCTGCTCAGGCACCACAAGGGTTTTCTTTTTCTCTCTTTTCCTCTCTAGCCGAAACTTTCACCTATCCTGTTCTTCTTTCTCTACTTCCTTCCCCAAAGTCGTCCATCAAACCTGCTATTCATCAGCACCTTTGCCGAAGTCGCAAAAGCCGAAATCCTGTGATCACTACTTGTGCCGATTTCTTCAAAGCCAAGTCCTTCTATGTTCTTTTGTTTTTATTAAATCTACGATTATCTTTCCTTAATCCTAGATACCTGACGGCAATTCTACTTCAAGGTCATAGTCTCATATCATCATCTCCTTCACCACCCAAAAGCCGAAAGTACCATTGGTTTAGGGGCTTATAGCCAAAACTTCTTCAACCCTTGGATTCGGGTTTTACCATTGTTCTAAGGATAAATCTACACCGGATTGCGTGGAAATCAAGTAGGAGTGAGGGGTAAGTACTTATCATCTCAGATCTGTTCTTATTTTACGATGTTAGGAAAAGCCGAAATCCCTAAAAATTAGGGAGGCTGTCGATTTGAGCATAAGGCTTTAAGGGTTTGTAACTGATGTTTTCTTTCGGTGATTAGAGTCTGCTTAAGCGTTGGATCAAAAGCGTGAATCATTGGAACAATCGGATTCGGAGCTAGCTATCGATTTTGGAAAAAAGGTAAGGGTTCAAAGGCTTTTTAGGAACATTGTTCGACTTTGGTTGAGCAAGTTTTGGGTTTAGTGATTACGGTTTGTAAATAAGAACTGTACTAATCAATTGTAGGACATTGAAAGGGATCTCGGTAGCAGTCATCGCGAATCAGGTGTGTACCGAACACCTTTCCTTAGTTCAATTCGGCAAAAGCCGAAATGCCGAAATTTTCGGCATTTCATGGGCTTGTAAGTATACGAATGCTCTCAAGACATAGAGTAAATGTTAGATCTCGCACCGCAAGGTGGTAAGTAAGTTTGTGTGACGTCTTAACGTACTTCAGAAAAAGAGGGCCTCGATGGGCCAAAACTGGACCCAATGGGCTTACAGACCAATATGGGTAAGAGATGGGCAAAGTAGCATGTTAGTTAGATGGTGGAACCAAATTGCATAAAACGGCTAAAAATTTCTGAAATAGCTTGTGTAGTTGCGTAAGTATGAAATTACCCCTAAAGAGCATAATTACCGAAGTACCCCTAGGGTTTAAATTAGCTAAACTGCATGATTGATTAATACTGTATTGTACATGATATGCTTTATTAATATCTGTTGCATGGGATTGGGGTATTGATGGAGGAAGTATTGAAAGTGGTTCACCCACGTACCGGAGGCTTTGCCTCAACTTACTGATATTTGAGCAGCGTTGCTGCCACTGTGGAGTGTAGGGCTAGGTGGGTTGAGATATTCTCCACATGGAGTGTAGGGCTGGTACGAGGCAGTGTAGCAGTTGGTGGGTTGAGTAGTCTCCCCAGATGGGTTTGCATGCATTTCTACTATTGTTACCTATGTTACTGAACTGGGCCTATGGGCCACACTGTTATGTAAAAAGGGGCTAAGGCATTGCTACTGTATTCTAAAAAGGGCTTCGGTCCACTGTGTACTGTTATCTGAATGGGGCTTAGGCCCAATGGGCTTGATCTGATTTGGGCTTTGGATGGGTTTCTGTATACACTGAGTTTTACCAAACTCACCCTTTTTTCATCCATCCTTGCAGGTGAGCCCTAGTTGGTGGACTTGGAGCTGGGCGGGATTCAGAGTGGCCCCACGTTTTCTACAAATTCGTTTTCTTCCGGTGAACTAGATTTTCCATATTTTTCGTTTATGGTTTTGGGTTTTTTTTGTAATAAGGCTGCTAATTATTTTTATGCTTTGGGTTGTTTCTTTATTATTTAATTCTATTATGATAAAACTGATCTATGATAACTAACAAAATAGATTAGCTCTAGGACGCGTTTTCAAAAACATTAAGTGATTTCAAAATAACACGAATACAAGTAAGACTTCCGCTAAGCAAACGTTTTCAACCTTAATCATTTTCCCAAGATGGACATAACCAAACGGTTTTCTCAAAATTATACGAGATGTTAGAGTGTGGCAATGGCGGTGTGCATGTCTAGGATTGGATCCGAAGGGAGCTTGGTACTTAAGCAGTCCGCCGGACTCACCTCCTCTTCTTCCTGGTTTCCTACCTGGTGCACAGCTTCCATTCACTTTAACCTACTTTTAAAAGTGTCTGTTACAACACCAACTAAGTTTTCCAACTAAGTAATACGGAATGTTTTGAACGCTTCGATGTGGCGCATCAGATCCAGTCATAACGTCTAGGCCGGGTTTGGGGTGTTACAAAAAATTACTAAGTCGAGTGGCCACCACTGAGTCCTCCGTCGCATCGAACGGCCTAAGTCTGAAGATTACCTAAACAGTCAAAACAGATGGGTGAGTTTACGAAAACTCAGTGTGTAATCCCATATAAGCAACAATCAGAGTAAACGCAACTTGGGCCTAAGCCCTTCAGTTTCAGTTAGGGCCAATGCCCATTTCAGAATCAAAAACAGTGTGGGCTTGAGCCCAGTCTAGTAACAGTATCAGTGGGGCCTAAGTCCATTACAGAATCAGTGCAGTATGCAATAAAAAAATCCTACCCAATCTAGCCTCTACACACCATCTCCGTACCAACCTTACACATCATGTGGGGACAAAATTGACCCACCCAACCCTACACACCAAGTCGTACCGGTTACGGCACTAAAACAATAATTGCAGTAGAGCTGCCAATAATAGGCTTATAGCCTTTTAGTACACTCCCTCCAAAATCATATTTCCCACCCCATGTAATGTAACATAATATCAAACGTGTATGCATAAATGTCATGCTAAAAAACAATCATACATAATACACGGGTATTTCAGTCAATGTACCTCATAGGGGTATAACAGTCATTTTATTAGTATGGGGTCTAAGTATACTTATCGACCCAACAGTAGGTCCACAGTCATCTTGAGTGACCCATGCAACCTTAACAGTCAATTAGTGCTAATGGGCCTATAGCCCATATTGCGGGCCCATGTGGGCCCACACTCTCATATGGCCCACATAGCCCAAAATTGGCCTTAACCATGTAGTTTACACAACCTAGCTCAATAGTAACCACACTTTTGTGTGATCGCTTCCGTGTGGGGCTCACAGGCCTATTGGGCTTACATGGCCCAATTAGGCCCATGAAAATGCTCCTTGCCATCTCATCGACCACACGGGCACCCACACGCCTGTGTGGTGTCGGCAGCCCAGTTTCTGGCTTTTCAGCCTTTCGGCTTTTCGGCCATTCAGCCTTTGCAGTTTTACACCGAATGACAGTGTTACACACATCTATTTACGAGAATGCGCCGAAAACCATGACCACCAACCTAAATCCAATCAAGACCCTCAGTTCGTCTTATAATCAACAAGATTAACATGCTCATTTAAACACCCATCTCTAAAATATATCGATACATGCCTTGAATGAATAAGTGTGGTTTCAGCCCACCCAGCACGCTGACAAAGATTGCTAAGAACCTCTTTGATGGTTATCTGTACATAAAGCAAATTCATTACTCACGTTACTTATACATATAGGTTGAATCCATATATACTAGCCTATAGAAAACGCAAACCCTAAAGTTAGGAAAAGGAATATTTGGCCAATACCAACCCAAGCCAACATATTCTAGTTCAAATCAATCACCATGAATAGTATTACCTTCGGTCAAGACCGAACGAAAAGGTTCCAATTGTTTGTGCAACACTAGAGAACTCCTCCACTCCTCGTGAATCACTTAAACCCGAAAGAACAACATAACCAAAAGAAAGAAGAAGATAAGAATCGGCATTTGGAGAAATAGAGGAAATAAGCCGAAAGAGCAAAGTCATAGATACCTACCAGCCGATATCTAGCCAACAGAAAATGATCGAGTGAAAAGGAAGAGATGGTAAAATCGAGAGAGAGATGAGAGGGTACTCCACCAAGGCTTGAGAGAGAGGGAAAGTAGAAGAGAATCGGCAATGAAGGACTAGGGAAAGGATTGATGGGGCAAAATAATATTCCGCCACAAGGGAGGAAAATATTCGGTTACACAAAACCGAATGTGAGTAAATGCAAAGTACCAAAAATATTTAAGAGGAAAAAAGTGAGGAAGAGAGAAGAAGTTGATCAAGCAAAGCACGATAATGGAGAGCAAAAAAAAAACTACTCGAATGGACACTAATGGTATTTGGCTACCAAACAAAAAATACTTAAAAGGTAAAAAAAAATGAACAAGAAGTGGTAATCGTTTCTGAAATAGAGAGCAAAACACAATTTGGCGAAAACATGAAATGAAATGACCAATTACCAATAAATAGCCGAATTTTACCCCAAAAGAAATCCCCAATTTCGTTCAGCCTTCTACACACTGAACACCTCCCCAAACATCCCTACACAACCGAAACACTAAGTGCCAGAGTTCAAACCCGGCAAGACTCTTCTCCAAATTCAAACTTGCTTGATTTTCTCCTTAATTTCCTCCCATCCATCTCTTTGAATTCAGCTAACAACAACCCAATCCAAATCTGTTCAAACTCTTGTTTCGGTCAAACACAACTTCCTCCCATGGTCACTAGCAAAAATAGTCTCCATTTGCACAAGCAGGGATTCGAAGCTCAAACCACTACCACATCCCACACGCCACTATCTACTAGACCAGCAGGCATATTCTGTCATGTTTTTACCAAAATAAACTTATAACCCTACTGGCCAAAGATAGGGGTTTCATTCTAAGCAAAAGTTTATGGAAGCCAAGGCTTGAACCCATGACTTCCCAGACATTTCCAGAGCACACAACCACTAAGCCAAACATATATTTGTGTCACTTTCTTGCACAGCTAAAAAAAAATTATGTACAGTCTCCTAATTGCACCCACTCAAGACTTAAAACTTCTGGGCCTAAAGTTTGGGGCATTACAAGAAATGATTGAGAGAAAGAAGAGAAGAATCAATTTAGAGAAGTTACCAAAGAAGAGTAATGCAAAAGAGCGAATACCAACTGAGAAGAATAGGGAAAATATTACAGAGACTATTTCGGTACTTCAAGCAAAAGGGGAGAATAAATGCCAATTTTGTCAAAAGGCACACTTAGATCGGCCAAACCTGAACACAACCCACACACTTGACTCTTTCAACCTTTTTCCACCTCAGCTGAAACTCTCATGAATCAAGAGTTCAATTTCGGCACAGCTTCCCTACACCTCAACTCCACTTTTTCCTCCTGTTATCCCTCTCCTAAAATCTCTCCACCACATCCTCAACTGATCACCAACCAACCCCCTTTCTTCTCCTAAGTGTCGGCTAACATGATCCCTTACTCCACTCACACACCTCAACCAACCAAGCTTCAGAGTTCCATTGATATACAACCACGAACACGGCACAGCAGCAAAAGGACATCCCTTATGCGCAGTAGGAATCGAACTCAAGTCCCTAAGCATTAGTAAGACGCCATTTGCCACTAGACTAGCAGGCTTTTTGTGTCATACAACACTCATAATACTTTAAAAGTCTACTAGCTGAAGACAAGGGTTTACTCAAGTAGAAGCAAAAATTTGCTCAAGCCAAGGCTTGAACCCATGACTCTCCATACACTCCCAGAGCACTAAACCACTAAGTCAGACTTACATCCCTGTCGTAACACACAAAAATAATTTTAACAAGGGTTTTCAGGATTTAAGAAATCGGGGCATTACAACCAAAGATAAGTTTGATAGTGTGGTGATGATCCTCAACAATCTCCGAGCCTTCAGTATCTTCGATATCTAAAACACAATGCAAAGACGTGGTCTTACATGTAATCAAATATCGATACCACTATCCTAGACAGGGTCTTACATGAAATCGAATACGATGCTGATGTCCCAGACATGGTCTTACACGTAAATCTCAAATTGATGCCAACGTCCCAAATGTGGTCTTACACAAAATCACATATCGAAATCCTATGTCATGACATACGTATCCTAACTATTCTTATAGTTCATACGGGGCTTTCGGACGTCGTTACATTATTGAATTTTTTTCAATTTCACATATTCATCTTCTATAACCATTCATCACAATTCTGTATCATATATACATGACTAAATCAACTCAAACACATTTATTTGTATATTGACTTACCTCGTACGAAAATGAACAGAAACAAACGACTATTCAACGACTTTCGACTTTCCTTAATCTAATTCTGTTTTCCTTGGTTCTTGATCTAAACACATTCAAATTTGACTTATTCAATCTCAAATTCATTCAAATCAATCCATAAACACATATTTAGGGCATTTTACAAATTATCCCACATTTTCACATTTTAACACTTTAGTCCCTAATTCATAAAATACACAAAATACACAAAATACACAAAATTTCCTTTCACACATGCCTAGCGGAATTTTCCTTTAGCTCATACAAGCCCACATATTTCATTTATTTTGCATTTTAGCCCCTTAATTTCTCATTTTCACAATTTAGTCCAAAATACTCAATTTCATCAAAAATCCCAGTACAAAACATAGTAATGTAACACATATCTTTCATTTTCCATCATCTAACTTCATAAAACTCACATATCAACAATGGCATAACTCAAAATCATTATCAAATTTTGAAATTGAGGCATGGGCTTAATAGAACCCAAAGCAACGATCACAAAAACATATAAATTATCAAAAATGAACCAAAAATCATACCTTAATCGTCAACTTCCTTAGCCAAACCCTAGGAAGTTTATTTTCTTTTCTTTTTCTTTGTATTTTCGGCAAAAATGATGAATATAACACTACATTAATGTTTTGTTTTATTTAATCAACATTATTACATAATTTACTATTTTAACCTTTGTTTACAACATTAAAATTCATCCATTTTAAGGTCATTTATGACCAATCCCACTAATCATGGTCAAATTACAGCATAAGGACCCTTGCTTTAATAAGCCATAATAAATAGGCACACTTAACATATAACATGTAACTTTTACATTTTATGCAATTAGGTCCTTTTATCGAATTAAGCACATACATATATCAATTCACATATTATAAGCACAGAAAATAATATTAAAATATTTTTCTGACTCGGATTTGTGGTCCCAAAACCTCTATTCTGACTAGAGTCTAAATCGGGCTGTTACATTAAATTTCGTCTATTTATTTATTTTTACATTATTATTATTATTTATATGTTCTATAATTTCTTCTTTTATTGTTTTCGACTTCTTTATTACTAAACTTGTTTGTTTCTTTTTTTTAGATCAGATCCAAATCTGTCCTTTTTGAGTCAAACAACTTGAATTTAATCCTTCATCCGCTTCCTCCATTCATTTTGTATCACTTATTCATTGATGTAAACATTTATCTATGAGTATAACAAAATCTCTTCTAGCGTACATTGTATGGTTACATTTACATTTTCCCTATGTACAAACTACTATCTATGGCTACTACAGAGTTTCTTGTAAAAATACAGTGTGTGGTTATTATTTTGACTCGATAAAAATTCAGACTTTCCTACTTTATCTCTTAGTCTACTGGATATACTTTGGGACACTACTTAATGAACTTTAGCACAGACCTGGACGCACCATTTGACTTCCTCTGTATGCATAACAACCCAACGCGCTACTCCCTTGGCATAGCCCTAGCATTGTCTCTTGGCACATATTACTTTGCAGACCTGAAAACAGAAACAACTTTTATAAGTTTGTAAGAACTTAGTGAGTTAAACCTTAGAATACCTTTTTCATTCATTCTACATTGCATATGTTATTTTGTACATCCTTGAGGTATTTCTTGACCTTTCTTCCTTCTTTGGAGGTTATAATACTGAGGCTACCATCTTTCTTTCTTCAAAACCATTTTCCCCTTTTATGAGTGTACTATAATTAACATCTCTTTACTTTCTATATCCTTTCTTAAATTTTACCTTATTATCAGACTTAATCTCTTTTTCCATACTTACTAGTCTTATCATTTTCTTTGGGCAGGATAGACTATGCCCAATACTTAACTCAAAATTTACCTAGATCTTCTTTACTTTAGTGCACTCTTTATACATACTTTCAACACATAACTTTTCCTCGCCACGTACTATGGGCCACACTAGCCTAATCCCTTGTAACTATATAGGGTTCACCATTCATTTAGTTTCCGCCCAAAGGCATTGTCTTCAGATGGTCATCACAAGATCCATTCTTCATATTTCACCACGAAGGAATTAATTTCCAAAGATAGCCACGAAGGCTTTCCTTTTAGAGTCTCGCCATGAAGACATCCTTTTAACAGAGTTTGCTACAATGCATTCATTTAACTGAGATAGCCACAAAGACATTTTTTTAACAGAAATAGCCATAAAGACATCCATTTAATAGAGATAGACACAAAGGCTTCCTTTAATAGAGATAGCAACAAAAGCTCACTTTTAACAAAAATAACCACAAAGGCTCACTTTTATAGAAATTGGTATTTTTTATGATAAAGATTCGCCTAAACTCACCGTTGTGAGGTTTTCCCTTCATCGCCTGGTACTCACCCAATCATCCTTTAAATCTTTTCTATATGATGCCATTGCCCAACTCAATTTCCAGGTCATAGTCTTTTAGTAGCTCCATCCACCGTCATTGGCGTAGATACAAATCCTTCTGTGTCATCAAGTACTTTAAGCTTTTTGATAATACTCTAAAATTACACACTTTTATGTGTTAATTACATATATATTTTAAGTACAATCCTACTAATTTGGACTATTTACCTTTTTTTTATCTTGTAGGGACTAAATTGAAGGTAAAAGGAAATTTGGGGGCACAAAGCGTGAATTGAAAGACAAAATGGGTTAGCATGTGAAATAGAGAAGAAATGGTGCCGAAAATACAAAGTGTGGAAGACTTGGGGCAAATTTTCAAGGAAGAGATTTATGGACATAAAACTTTGTTTAAATTTGAATTTTTTTAGGTTTATCATATTGTTTAGATTTAATTTCAAATTATATCTCTTCAACATTATCATCTAGAGTTTAAATAGGAACCAACTAGTTTTTTCATGTACTATAAATAGAGGGTGGAGTGACATGAATACTTACTCATCTCTTCTATAAAAAACTCCTTCCCTCTAAGGCTCTTAGCCTTTTGTTTCTTTTCTTTTCCAATAAAATTTGATTCCATTAAAATTGTGTTTTTTTTCCTGAAAAGCATGAGTCACTAAACTCATCTAGCCAAAAGTCATAAAGGCTCCTCCAAAAGAGTTCATGAGGCTTAGAACCACGCTTAGCCCTTCTCAATGATAATTCAATGCACTTCATGTACCATAGACATATTTTTAAATCAATTCATAAACTTGGCACCATAATCATTTAATTTAATATAATTCAATTAATTCACTAAATTTAACTTCCAAATATAAATTACATCATTATTGCTGTATTATTGTCATACGAACTTACATACTTTCAACACCTCGAAAATCATAATGAATATATCAATTTTACATTGAAACATGAATAAATTAATGCTTATTATACATATGAACTTACCTCGATACTAAAACAGCCATTTTACCAACTTTTCTAATTTTCAATTTTTCTCTCATTCTAGGTTCAAATCTCATTTTTTGGGATCTAAAACATCATATTTTACTTATTTTGGAAAAATTACAATTTTTCCCTTAAACTTTTGCATATTTACACTTTTGCCCCTAGGCTCGGGAATTAAACTTCATCCCTTATTCTTATGTTTTATGACATGATGATCACTTTTCCCTTCTATGGAAACATCAAATTCTCACTCTAACATATACTTATGACTATTAGGTATTTTTACCGATTAAGCCCTTTTACTCGTTTTCACTCAAAACCGAGTAGCACAAGTTGTCTAACATAATTTAAAACCTCATATTATATTATAAAATAGAAAAATAAACACATTTTACCTATGGGTATTTTTCCAAATATGAACCCTAGCTTAAATTATTGCTAGAATAAGCTTAATCAAATTACTGGATTCCAAAAACGTAAAGAACTTGAAAAACAAGGTTATAACGGACTTACTGTTGAGCTTGGAAAGCTTGAAAACCCTAGACATGGCTTCCCCCATGCTAATTTTGGCCTCCATGAGAAAGATGAGTCAAATTTGGCTTTATTTTCCCTTTTTATTTCTTTTAATTACCAAATGACCAAAATGCCCTTCCTTACTAAACTTTCAAAAATTCCATCCATGTCCAATTTTTGTCCATCACTTATAAATTGGTCAAATTTCTATTTAAGATCTCCTAATTAATATTTCAAAGCAATTTCATACTAGAAACTTCTAGAATGCAAGTTTTGCAACTTATTCAATTTAGTCCCTAGCTTCAAATTGAGCACTTTATGCATAGAATTTCTTCACGAAATTTTCACACAATCATGAAATCATATCATAGACCTCAAAAGAATCATAAAATAATTATTTCTATCTCGAATTTTGTGGTCCAAAAACCTCTATTCCAACTAGACCCAATTTTGGGCTATTACATAAAACCTATTACGAAATAACGCGATCAATAACTATACTGGAGTCTCAAACTAATAATTCACCATTCAATTACTAATCTCATTATTAAAGTCACTTAACATTAAAATTTATAGCCTAATTGTAGACTCAATAAAACATATAGGATTTGCGAAACAATCACTAATTTGCACTAAAGTGCCACTTTCACTTGCACTTAAGTGCCACTATCATTTGCATCGAAATACCACTATCACATGTATGCATGAAAATTTCTTAATGACATGCCATTAATATCCTACTAGTTCCTATTTTGTCTACATGGACATTTAAATACTTAATTTCATTACATCCTCTCAACAAATAAAGGTAATTCAAACATTTCACTTTAATAATTTAGTGTCTATCTATCTAAAAGTCAACAATCATACACTGAATTCAAATTTTCATTACATTCTCTCAAAAAATAAAGTCAAAAATTTATTTTATCAGTATTTAGCAAACCACTTAAGTGATGTATCTAATTATCTATTTCACTTATCCAACTTTTATACACCTTTTGAATTCTTCTTTTTTTTTTCTTCAAATTCACTATACATAAGCTATTCAATTTGTTATTTGAATTCACATTCATTTTTAAATAATTTCCATATTACACATCAACATTTTTTTTATATAATGAATCACATATTTATTACCAAAACCAATTTAATAAGTTTTCACTTAGGTTTTAATTAGGTAAAGAAAAATTCTTGAAGTACTTACTATCTAATGATTGGATGAGCTACTTCCTTCTTCCTTCACTCTTTTGATACGTTTTTCCCCTCTTCAAGACCATGTTGATCACTTCTCTTCTTTTTCTCTTCATTAACATATCACACACATATACAAGATTTAGCATCAAAACCATAATTACATATCATTTCCATGCACTTTTAATGGAATAAGCGTGAAATCCTTAAGGAACTTCATCATCCTTACCTAGAACTCTTACTCAAACCCCTAACTTCACTTTTCTATCTCCTCTAATGTGAAAACTAGATAACCTAACAAGAAACTTAGATTGCTACGAGGTTTCTCTATTGATTTCACTAAGAATTTATGGAAGGAATTGAAGAACTCAAGCTTGACTTAGTTGGTAATGGAAGAAAAGTACCACACCTGAAAATGTTAAAGGTTAAGCGCCATGACAAATATGAGTAATAAATTAGAAAAAACTTTCTATTTAAGAGGGTTCTAGTGTCATTTAGTTAATCTGATGGACTTCTTGGCAAATAGTTAGATTCCAATTGTTAGTCTTGTTACATTAGAACTGGGTTTTCTTTAGTGGAAAAGATAATGATGAGGAATATTAAATTTGATATTGATGAATTGGTTTTGGTGAAAAAATGCAGGAAGGTTATATAAAAAGGAGGTGTTATTCTCCTATGATCATTCTCTCATTTTCTGCATTTATTTCTTTATTCCATCTTCTTCTCTGGTTTGTTTTGTAAGAAAGAAAATTTAAGAACTGATCTGCATAGAGGGAGAAAATTGTATCAACTTAAATGATTGAGGATTTAGTAAATTGGTAATCTTTATAAGCATTTTGTATCTTTTGGTTGAAGAAAAGAGAAGGTGTTAGCTCAAAAGATCAACTCAAAATCACCAATAAGGGATGAATTGGTTTCCTAAAAAATTGTGGAAGCAACGAATGAATATGCAACAATGAACATAATAGTTTATTGTGGTTCAGCCCCAATTTCCTACTTCACTATCTTAGCTTTTCACAACTAACAATTTTTCCAAATTCACAAATTTGATAACCTTTGAGGACAAGTTTTAACCTTACAATATCTCTTAATATTTCTACCCAAAATCTTAATATTGCAACTCTCTTAAGGTTTCTACCTAAACCTTAAGACTAAACCCTCTAAAAAAGAATATGTAATAGAAAACTAAGAACTAATCCTTACAAGATTGATGTGTTTGCCAATTAAGCACAAATACAAAGAATAACACTCAAGTTGAATGAATACAATGAAAGTTCACAAGTGTTTCTAATAAGAATGTGAAAGAATTAAGTACTAAGGTTGTTTTGATTGATCTTTAACATTGATGATCTCTCTCCTTAATGTAGGACCTTTGGAAAATTGTATTTATACCCTCTAATACATTTTCAATCATAAGGGTTGTTGTAAAAGTTAATAGAGCCATTGGGGATGAAAAATATCAGATCATTAAATTCACTTGCAACAAAAGGTATCGATACTTTTTCTACGAGTACCGATACTATTAGCATTTAATATTTGAGTCAGTGACCATTGAAATTAGTTTACAACAATACCAAAAATAGATTATTGATATCTGGTAAAAGGTATCGATACTTTTTGGAAAGGTATCGATACTCATTGTAAATGATTGAGAATACAATTTCAATTTGGTATTGATATTAGAATGGGCATCAATATTTTGAAACCTATCGATACTTGGCCAAAAAGTATCGATTATTTTTGGCCTAGAGCAATATTGACTTGTTTAAAAAAAAATTTAACATGATAGAAAATGTTAACTCAATTGAAACCATTTCTACTATATTTTATCATTTTTCCAATTATATTCAAATTTAAATTTTATTTTTAAAAAATTAAATTTGTTATATCAAAACATATTATGAAATAAATCTAAGTTTAATAGAAGGAAAATTAAGGATTTCAGTTTAATTCATCAAGCTTGTACTGAGTTGTTTAAGGTTATAGCTAACCTTTTAAATCTTTCATCATGCAAATGAAGTATGCTTAGCTAAACAAGAAGGAGGAGGCTCAACTGATAAGGAAAAACTAAGCAAATGTAATTGGTACCAGTTTCCAAGTATTTTGCCAGTAAGTTCTTGAACACAATTTCTCCTTGGTTATTTTATTTGTTCCAATATTGTCTTGTTTGGGTATTATCGACCTTGTGCTCTGCTAACGATGGATAATTATTCTATGGCGAGATGTTTGTTGTATTATTGATGCATGTTTAGTGTTGAGATGCAAATGCATGTTTGGCTATAAAAATAAGTTGAAAGTTTTGATAAGCTATTACTAGTAAAGACTTATTGAATATGATATTTTTGAATGGAAAGTCAGGTGATGCGTATGGTATGTTTTTCCTTGTGTTATTAAATAGCATGGTTAGTTAAATGCTTGTTATATGTCAATCGCGTAAATAAATGATATGCAAAGTATAGAGGGATATATGATGGATGAAAGATGAAGAAATGTCATATTGTGCACTATGTGCCACATGTTATCTGGCTTTGGGGAGGCTTAGGTGGATTGTTCAGAGAATGTATGCACATGATATTTGGTTTTGCGAGGGTTCGATTGGATTGTATGATGATATATGAGCACATGTGTATAAAAACCCTACAAAGGTTCTATGTATGTAAGACACTCTACAAAGTCTAAGTCTTTAAGCCTCATGTATGTAAGCAAGTCCCATGACCATAGACACATGCAAGATAAGACGGTTTGCTAGACCTATGTCATGATTCAAGTTATGATAATCTACTGGACCTATCTAGTGATCCAAGTTACGGCAGTCCGCTGGATTTGTTCTCTAAGCTTCATGGCAAAGTTGTACGTGGAATTTCTCTATGCGAAAGTCCACAAAAATAGTTCATGTATATAAATTTGCGTTTATATGTAAATATTCTTCAATAGTTCCGCATGAATGACTTCGCCATATATGAGTTCACATCCATGAATCTTCTATATGAATTCGTCTGTATGAGATAGTCCATTGAATCTATCTTTATGATTCAAACTATGCCAATCTACTGATCTTATATTCATGTTTCAAGTTTAAGAGTTCAAAGATACTATCTTTCGCAAGAGTCAATACAGACTATTATTCAACTAAGAGAATGCATGGGCTTGTTCTTATGTTTAAGCTATAAGAGTTCATATAAATTATTTATCTCAAGCCCAAACTGTAGGGATCTTCTTTCATGTAGAAGTTCACCAAAGACTATTTTTAAATCATAGCCTGCAGTAACTATCCGCCAAACAAGAGTCTGACAGTGGCTATCCTTTAATAATGAGTTCACAAGTATGAACCTGCATATATGAATCTGTGATTATGATTTCATATACAGAGGTTCACAAGTACAGTTTGTATGTTTGCCAAACTCGAGTCTGCGTATATAAGGCTTTATATGTAAATCTAGATGTAAAATTTTTTCTAAGTATGAATCTCCATGTATGATATTTCTGGAATCAATTTATCGTACATTAATCCACAATGATTATAATTGCTAAGGAAATATGCATACGTTCTGTTGGCAAGGAAGTAATAATACATCTTGTATGAAATCAGTGTAAATGGGTAATTGAAATCATTCTACATTGCCTATTGCTACATTGCCTATTGCATGAACAAGAAAAATGGAATATTTTGACAATGCAAAAAGTGTATAAATTTTCAAGTTGAGCCAATGCAAAGAAGGACAAGAGCACGCCACGACGATGTGAAAACTACACTTGTGCAAGTGATGTCAAATAGGAGATTAGACCCATTAAATTCTAATTTATAAATTTATAAATGATGTGTTATATTATTAGCTTACTAAGTTCATTTGAACTTACTTAGTCTTGGATGTGTTTTCCAGGTATGATGGTTCTATTGGGAAATGTGCCCATATTCTAGTAAACATGTAACTATTTTTTATTTATTTAAAAAATGAATAAATAAATAAAATTAATTTCACATTTCATTATTATGTCTTTTGTATTTATGTCTATTATATTTTGCATGCATAGCAAAATTGTGATAAGAAAATATAAGCTCATTGATTGTCTAAAGTTCAAACTGAAGATAAGTGACATTGTAAAGAATATTTACATTGTGAGAAAGATGACTTACTTCAATAGATAATCTAAATGAGTCCATAATCTCGTAAAAGAATCAAAGTGAGCATTTGATTCAAATACTGAGAAGGATTATTATATCGTCTACAATTCTAATTGGGGAGATGGCTAGTCTTGGCTATCGGAGCAGTTGACTCCACAAGTAGAGACATAGATGTATTCATTGGTAGAATGATACATTGGATTAGTCCCAAGTTGAGTTAATCCTGAATCAGTTTGTGAATTAATTCACTTGCGACGTTCATGGTGTGATTTACCTAAATCTTGGGCTAGTCGCTAAACATGCATATGCAACTCATGTGCTTTGATATAAGTGGAGGCTTATGCTTAAAGGTGATCGAGCCCATAGCAGGTATGTTAGGTACATAACTTGTGTGTGGCATGGCTTTACTAGCAACAGTGGAATTCATAGCTCAATTAAAGAGTTAATGATACACTTTCATTGGCATTGTGTGGATTAATTAAAGAGATAAAATAGGATTACATTGAGTAAACGGATTTAACTCAAAGGAATCAAGGATATCATATAAGGGTAACACACACATGACGAGGTCATAAGACAAAGTAGTCGGATGAATTGCTTTCGTAAAGAGTATAGAATAAGGAGTTTTTAATCATGATACTTCTTATGCACTGACTCCATGATTAAGTAAATGTGAATTATCAGAATGCTGCTTTTGGACATAATCGCAATCACTAGAGCGTAATTGTATATGTCTAATTGGTCCCTCCACTAGCTCAACAGAAACTTGATGGGACTGCATTTGAATCAAAAGAAAATCTACAACTTTGGGAATAATTTAGTTAATTCATTTTAGTCGATATGGAATTAAATTAGGTGGTCATAAGAATTATTCAACTAGAGAATTTGATTAAAAAATTCTTGAAAAATTAATTTGGAAAATCTAAATGATTTGTTGAAAAATTAATTTTGATCAAGTACAATTAAATTAATCAAGTAAATTAAAATTAATTTGATATTTTTGGAAGTTAATTTTCAAGTCAAACAATTGGCTTAATGGGTAATTGAACTTGAAAATTGGACCTGAGATCGTAAATTGGGTCCGAAAGTCAAAAACCGAGACCAAGACCCAAAAAGTAGGTAAATCAGGCCTAATATGTGAAATCAAGTTGACGGTCCAATCAGTGGCTAGACCAAACTGGTCGGGCTATCATTAACCTAAATCGAATTGCCTCGAGATGTCATAAGGGTGCCACACATGCATCACCGAACACAACGATGCCAGTGGCTGTGATAGCAACGTCCCAGTGACTGACAGCGATTGGTCATCGATGGTTGAGCAGTGGAAGAGTTACACTTCTACTGCGACTTTACTAAAGAATTTGATTTCAGATTAACTATTCTAAAAATAATATTATTTTTATGGTTTAATATTAAATTTAATTTAATACTTATCTTAATAGTATTGTATTAATTTAATATTAAAGTGATTATCTTAATATTTAATGTAATATTTTTCTTGATAAATATTATATTAATTTAATATTAAAAGTGATTAAGTTTAGTCATAGTTGAACTCACTAAACTCTCCCTATATAAAGAGAGTCTTGGGTCATTATTTACACACACTTGAATTCAAGAGAAAGTTGCAGAGAGAAAATTCTCTTAAGAGATTATTCTAGAAAATTTTTGAAGATATTTTTCTGATTTACAACTGTAACATCCCAAAAATCGGGGGTTAGTAGAATCGAGTTTGTAAATCAAGATAGAGTGATCATGCCTTAATTTTATTAAATTATCTATGCATTTTTAGTAAATAAGTAAGGTATTGTTTTGTTGGTTAAGTATTAGTGTAATGTTCCTCAAAACCCAAGTTTAAATCCCTTCTCTCGCATCATTTTTATTATTTTACAAATTTCGCCTTAAACCCTAGTATGTCATATAACAACCCGTTTTTAGTCAAATCGAAATAGTGCTTTTGAGACCACAAATACGAGGTTGAAATATTTATTTATTATTATTTTAATGTCTACAGCATGATAGTATAATTGTGTGAAAATTTCGTTAAGAAATTTTATCGTTTGAATGCTCAATTTGATAAAAAAGACTAAATCGCGCAAAGTGTAAAACTTGAGTTCTATTAGCTAAAGATGTCTAATAGCTATGAAACCTTAAAGTGGAGGTCCTTATGTGGTAAATAGCCCATTATTGAGATAGTGGATGATAGTGGCTTGGTATTCGGTGTAATTAATAAGTGTTTTTGAGTTTAATTTTGTAATTTAGTTATTAAAGTTAAAATTAAATAAACAAAATCAAATTCCTTTCATTCATCTTCAACATCCACCGAAATTGAAGAAGAAAAACAAGCTATTTAGGGTTTTTGATTTGGCTATTTTTAATTCTTGCAATTAGGTACGATTTTTGTCTCTTTTTTAATGAATTATATGTTTTTGAGATCATTGTAGCTTTGTCTAGCTAGTCCAAGGGCTAATTTGCAAAAATGTTAAAGGTTTAGGGTTTTGAAATTGATGACAATGAGTGTATTTTGGTGTTTAATGATAGAAAATGTATGCTTGTTGTTAGATAAACAAAATTTGTAAAGTGATTTTTGATAAAATTTTCTATTAGGGATTAAATTGAGAAATGTGTAAATTTTGTGGTTAAAATGTGAAATAAATAAAAGATATAGGCTACTATGGTAATAAGGGAATTTTGGCTAGCATGGGTAAAGACCTAATTGCATGAATTTTTGTTTTTATGAGATAAGAACTAAATTGAAAAAATGTTGAAATATTAGGGGCAATAGTGTAAGGTTTCCATAATGTGATTTTTTGGTTAAATTGAATAGAATGATAATTAAATAAGTTAATTTTGATTACATATAGATCAAGAAAAGTGAAATTCAGATATAGATCGGGGGGGAAACAAAGTTCTAGATTAGTCTATCTACTTCGTCATTTTTGTGAATCGAGGTAAGTTCACATGTTAATACTGTAACGCCCCGATTTTTGGGCTTGGAAGTATTGGGCCTTGAGTTTAGGTTCGGGTAGAAGACGGCCCGAATAATTTGGATGTTATTATTATTTTTATTATTATTTTGTATGTCTAGTTTAGTAATTAAATAAATTACGAAGGGTTATGGTGTGGAAAAAAGGGTCCAGGGCTCAGTCCATAGCTTTAGCAAAATTTTTAAATTTTGCCTCTTAAGGGAATCTGGGCAGCAGGCCTTATTAATAATTTGGGCTGAGTTTTAGCACAAGCAGGCATCTGGCCCAGTGGCTAAGGATGCTAAGAGGGCGTGGGAGGTGCCTAGGTTCAAAGCACGGCACGCGCAAATTGGGTGTTTTTTTTTAATATTCAGGTTGCAGTTGGAATAGGGGTTAAAAGGAGTTGCGAGCATAATCCAACACAAGGAGCGCCTGTGGTGCAGTGGTAGCAGCGTGCTGGGCACACGGAGAGGGTGCAGGTTCGAATCCTTGCACGGGCGAATTTCGTTTTATTTTTAAAGCGGGCCAGAACTGAAGCAGGTACGGTTTATAATTAACTGTGACCCTATATTAGTAAAGAAGGAAGCGTGGTACAGTGGCCAGCAGCACGGGCGAAGGCACAAAGACAGACAGAGGTCTGGGGTTTGAGCCTCACCTCGTGCAGAGAAGGCTTGGGTTTTTACTGCACGTGTGGGGAAGGAGTTGGGGTCTGATCAGGACTCCTAGCAGCATGCTGACGCGGTGCAAGGGGTGGATAAGGATATTGCTAATCGGTGGAAGAGTTTAAACTGATCAGGGGATTGGGTAAGGATGAGATAAGGGAGGAAATTTAGGAGCTGATCAAGGAGCTTGGTGTTGGCCAAATGTTGGACTCTTGAGGAGCAAGAGTTGGTCGGCCAAGGGTCTTTAGTATAGGCAATTCGGCTAGGTCTATGTGTCATTATTTTTTTTCCTTGTCGAATATTATTTCCCTTCTCCCCTTTCTTTCATTCATCTTTTCTTTTCTTTTCTCCATAGCCGAACCCATACTCTTCTCTCTTTGTCTCTTCCCTTATTTTCCTTTCTTCATTATTTTGCAGTAGCCGAATCACATCATAGCCGAACCTCTATTCTTTTCTTCCTTAAAAAGCTAAAACCCTCATACCTGTAGTATAGGAAGCCAAATCTTTGGCTACTTGAATCCGCTTCTTCTCATAAATACGGTGGATTGGAGTTAAGATCATAGATAGGAGCAGTTTTCTGGGCCGAACAACGATTGGTAAGTTTTCGAATAACTTCCGTTAATTATTTATGATTTAAGATAAAGGCCGAAACCCCTTAAGGGTGGCTAGCGTTTGGACTAAGGGCATTGGTTCCTCTTTCTTTTTCATTGTGTAAGTGTTAGCGTGGACAAGGGAGCATGCAGTGAAGAGTTTGAACTGATTCGTATTGGATCTCTAGATCTAATCCATATTTCGACAAAAAGGTAAGAATCTAGGGTCTAAGGGAATGTTGGCCGAATATGGTAAGAGGGAGATAGTACGTAGCTTGTTTTCGGTTTGTAGACTGGCGTTTAGTAACTCAATTGTAGGCAACTCGTGAGTGGATCTCGCCAGCGTACTGTTACAAGTTAGGTGTGTAAACGACACCCACTTATAGACTAGATCGGCAAAAGCCGAAAAATCGAAATGTTGAAAAGCCGGCATCTTGTGAACTTGTGAGCGTGCGAGCGCTCGTAAGGTGGTTTGTTTGTTAATTTTGGTAATCACAAGTGGTATGATTGCAGAGTGCGAAAATTCATGCACTTCGGTATATTTTGGCTTAATAGGTCAAAAACGAGTTAATGGGCCAACGGGCCCAATTCAGTAAAAATGCTCGGTAAGTGTTTCTGTTAATGCGTTAATGACTGTAACATGTAAGTAAACCCTAAAATAGTTGAATTTACTAAAATACCCTAAGTATGAAAATTACTACTATACCCCTAAGTGCAAAATTACCATTATACCCCTAGGGTTAGTTTTGACTGAGATGCATGATATTCTGATTTTGTTTGTTGTATGTCATGACATGTATATCTGTTGCATGGGATATGGGTTATATTGATGGAGGAAGCGTTCTGGTGGCTATGCCACAAATATCTGTTTCTGGTGGCTCTGCCACAAATACCTGATGCTGGTGAAATATCTGTATTTGGTGACTCTGTCACAATATCTGTTCTGGCAGCCATGCTGTAAATTTGTGACGTGTAGCGGATGGGTGGGTCGAGTAGTCTCCCCACATTGTGTAAGGTTGGCACGGGGGTGTATACGGATGGATATGGGTTGGGTTTTTTACATACTTGATATATCTGTTCTGTTTCTATTATGGGCCTATGGGCTTCATTCTGAACTCTGTATAGGGCTAAGAACTAACTTAATCTGTTTCTATGGTTTGAACTGATCTGGACTATGGTTGGGTTATTTTACACACTGAGTTTTCCAAACTCTTCCCTTAATTTTATCCATGCAGGTAACCCTCGACCATAGTAGACTTGGAGCTGTGAGGGATTCGGAGTGGCCACATGTTTTGCAAGCTCGATTTTCTTCTTATGACTTGATTAGTTTTTGTTTACTTTAATTATTTTGGGTTTAAGTTGTAATAAGGCCGCTTTGATTATTTTTAATTACTTTAGTATGATTATTAGCTTAGGCATGATATTGATTTAAATGTCTGGAATTGAATAGCTCTAGGGCACGTTTTAAAGAAATTACCTGATTTCAAAATATCGTGAAACAAGATAAAGCTTCCGTAACGAAAACATTTTCAAAGATTAATAAGTGCTTTCAAAGGCTTAAAACGAAATGGATTTTCCTGAACAATCATTCAGTTCAAGTGTGGCAATAGTCGTGTGCATGTCTAGGAGTGGATCCATGGAGAGCTTGGTACTTAAGCAGTCTGATAGACTCACCTCCTCTTTTCTGGTATCCTACCTGGTGCACAACTTCCATTCACTTTAACCTATAACGAAGATATTCTTTAAACACTAAGAAAGATTTTAGATAAAACATGGGTTTTACAGCAACATTTCAATGTGACACGCCAGATTCAGCTGTAACGTCTGGGCCGGGTTTGGGGTGTTACATTTAGTGGTATCAGAGGCAGGTTGCAACAGCTCAGCTGTAGATCGGGTTCGAAAAACTTTTTGAAAAACTTAGGCCCAAGAAGGGTATTTTTGGAAACGATTTTGAAAAGTTCTTTTCAAAGATATTTTACAAGGTGTACATGTTTTAAGGTTTAAACTGAAAATGGTTTAAGTTTTTGGGTTTTTGAAATTTGATAACCGAAGAGGTGGAACACCGAATCTCCGGCCCAAGTCTGTAAGTATCATTTTGAATTTTTCTGAATGTTTCTGAATTATCAGCTATATGCCTATACTGAAACCTTATGATACTCTAGTTAGGATGATATTGAAACTGTAGGAATTTTTGGTAAGTGGACTAAAGACTGTAGCTAGGCTACGTTTCTGCAAAAACCAAACCCTGAATTACTGTCTATTCATAAAACATCTGTAATAAAAACTGAAATATTTAATTGATACATAAAATTTGTAATCACATAATACGACATGAGTACGAGAGCAGCTTGTGGAAGGGGCCGTGGACATGGCCGATGTAACACCCCGAACCCAAAACCGACACCGGAGTCGAACACGAGGTGTTAACTAACTTTAACCCCTTATAAAATTTATTTTCCAGACACTGTCCAATCTGTGTACTAGTCGTTTTAAAAATCATATCTTGAGTTTCGTAACTCGAAAATCAGTTTCGTAATTTTTCCCAGAAACTAGACTCATGTGCCCATCTATTTATTTTTTTCTAGAATTTTTGGTCGGGCAAATTAGTACAGTTTATTAGTCAAAGTCTCCCATGTTGCAGGGATCGACTACACTGACCTTTTCCCATTACGACTTGGATATCTCCCTACACGGGGCTTCAATACTGATTCCGTTTGTTTCTATGAAAACTAGACTCAGAGAGGAATCTGTACATATATGGTACGACCCCTAATTATCTCTGGTTAATTTATAATGAATTTCCAAAGTCGGAGCAGGGAATCCAGAAACCGTTCTGGCCCTGTCCCACAAAAATCTGATTATCTCTTAATATACTGCCCATATGATCTTTTCGTTACTTCCTCATGAAAACAGACTCATCGAGCTTCGATTACATAATTTATTCATCAATTAATTCCACTCCTACTATTTTTAGTGATTTTTCAATCTCATGACACTGCTGCTGCCAGCATCTGTTACGAAAGTAACTAGGTCCATTTCATGCCTACCCTTGATCCAACTCAATCGAACATTCGTGCCATCTTCGCATGGCTTAAAGTTTACATGCCAAAGTTCAAACACAACGTAATAGCTTATACATGCCAAAATGTTCTTCTAAGCCAACTAAGAAGAAAGTACCAAAACTTGCTATCCGGTGTGATGACTTCGATGACGGCCTGACCCCGCAAAAATAGATGAGTCCAAGCAACCTATAATGGGTGACAAGGAAACACCGAGTGAGTTTATAACTCAGTAAGTCATAAGCAATGCACTACCATCCATCAATAACATTATCACAAGAGGAAACAAAATGGGACGAGACAATTACTCCATCCATACCGAACCATACCATAGTTCCTCCAACCTATCGATTCAGTTTCATATCAATTCATGCATTCACATTCCATATACTCATCAATAGGACATTGAAGCATTTTCATAAATCAATTTATTTTCGTTACAATCAAACGACTAAACGGCCTTTAACCCATCCTACGATAAATTTTATGTACGTGACTTCAAGTATATTTGTCACATAGGTTCAAACTTACCGAGCTCAACACCAAGTATAAGCATAGCACCTATTAGCCATGTACTCAAGACACTTACCCGATCCGCTGTCCGCGATCGACTCAATAGTGTCGCACACATAGTGTCCATAATGATTCACGAATGTATATTGAGTCCGCACACTCAGTGCTATATAATCAACTCGCACACTTAGTGCTACGTAATCAAATCGCACACTTAGTGCTACATAGTCAAACTCGCACACTTAGTGCCGCATGGTCAATTCGCACACTTAGTGCATCATATTCATTTCGCACACTTAGTGCAACATAGTCAAATCGCACACTTAGTGCTGTACAATTTAATCCCGCGCACTTAGCGCCAATCTCATGGTCATAAATGGTTATACCCGCACGTTTAGTGCCGAGATCAACAACTCAGTACATCTTACCTCTTTTCTTTTCATTCAACAATTTCATCATCACATACGTACATGCATATATATATATGTATATTTATTCATTCCATTCAGCATCAATACATAAACATTATGACCATTTGAAATAATACCAACTACATGCTTAATGACTTACCTCGTGTTGGGTAAGACGGTTCCAACTCGGCTACTCGATGACCTTTTCTTTGCCTTTGCTCGATTCACCTCCTTTAACTCCTTGAGCTTAATCAATAATTTAACTAGTTTAACCACCTTGCTAAATATTTACAATCCAATTTCACATGTATATGTATGTTAGTATATTCGACTAATAACCTCATGCAACTACCATATCATCAAAAATCTAATCACACATGCACATGCATTAGGTAAGTTACCTTTGCTAATTTTAAACCCAACATCACACAAGCTCTCAAGTGATGGCCGAATGCTTCTTTTGTTACCCAACTAATCATTCGACAATTTCATCCCCTTTACCACCCTTTTATGCCTAATTATCTAAATCAAGATAAGATCATCAACATGCCTAACCATAGCCGAATGTGCAACATTAATCTATCACCTCTATCTCTTAAATACTATCAAGTTCATTTACTTCTAATTTCTTAAGTTCAACATCTTAATGCCCATTATACATAATCAAATTTAACATCATCTATATATTTACTCAAATGGCCGAATATACATACCTCCATATAATATCATTTTCATTCCATTTAACACTTAATTTCCACCACATAAACACTTGGCCGATTTTGCTAGCACACAAGCCTATGACTGAATGTCCTTGACCTCTAGTCACCTAGATTTTTATTCTTTAAGCCTCATCCAACTCATGTTTTTCATTGACAACCTCCTTAACTTCAATTTATTCACATCTTTAATCATGCTACATTCGACCATTATTTAACAATAATTCATGCATCCTTTTTATTAAACACTCAAAATCAACCATCTTCATACCTCATCACCAAAGACATCAAAATACCAACCAAGAATGTAACATTCATGGCCGAATATCATCTCCATCAATTAACAAAATTTGAACCATGGCTAGGTAGATTTTCACTTACAACTTAAAATATGCATGAATCTCAAAGAATAATATCAAACATACCTTAGTCTAGCAAACCACCATAGCCGATTTTCTCAAGCTTTTCCCCTTCCTTTCTTTCCTCTATTCGGCCAAGGATGTTCAAGAATGAACACTTTTTTTTTTGTTTTCTTTCTTCAATTCACGGCAACAAGGGGGTATGGATGAGACCATGTTATTATTATTTTTTTTCATCACCCTTCCTTTCATTATTTAATCACCATGCTCATTATTTTATTTTTCTTAACATACATCACTAGCATAACATGTTGGAGACATGTTTCCACCCATAGCATGGCCGGCCACTACATATTAGGGAGGGGGAATTTGACATGCAAGTCCCCTTTTTCTTCCCCATGCACTAATAGGTCCTCATGCATTGACCTATCACATTCTAAAATTTTCTCATATAAGTCCTATTGACTAAATTCACATGCAATCGACTAAATCGAAGCTTGAAATTTTCACACAATCATGATTACATATTCTAGACAATAAACATCACATTCAAACCTTTCGGTGACTCGGTTTAGCGGTCCCGAAACCACTTCCCGACTAGGATCAATTTTGGGCTGTCACAACTCTCCCTCACTTAAGAAATTTTCGTCCTCGAAAATCTTACCGGTAAATAGGTTTGGATATCGTTCTTTCATCGAGCTCTCGGGTTCCCAGGTTGCTTCCTCGATCCCGTGTTTGAGCCATAACACCTTAACCAACGGAACCCTTTTATTTCGCAACTCTTTCACTTCATGAGCTAGGATACGAATCGGTTCTTCTTCATAGCTCAAGTCAGATTGAATTTCAACTTCTGAGGGATTAATCACATGTGACGAATCGGATCTATAACGTCGAAGCATTGAAACATGGAAGACATCGTGCATCCTTTCAAGTTCAGGGGGCAAAATCAATCTATATGCAACCGGCCCCACTCGTTCGGAAATTTCGTACGGCCCAATGAATCTCGGGCTCAACTTGCCTTTACGGCCAAATCTGAGTACCTTCTTCCAAGGTGACACTTTAAGAAACACTTTATCTCCCACCTGATATTCAATGTCCTTTCGTTTTAAATCCGCATACGATTTTTGACGATCTGTGGCTACCTTCAGACTTTCGCGGATTACCTTTACTTTTTGTTCGGCATCTTTAATCAAATCAACTCCGAAAATTTTACTTTCACCAAGCTCGGTCCAAAACAATGGCGTACGGCATTTACGACCGTACAAAGCCTCATAAGGTGCCATCTTAATACTTGATTGAAAACTATTGTTGTAGGCAAATTCAATCAAAGGTAAATACCGTTCCCATGAACTACTGAACTCGAGGATGCAACATCTCAACATATCCTCAAGTATCTGAATTATCCGCTCGGATTGACCATCGGTTTGGGGGTGAAAAGCGGTGCTAAAATGCAGCTTGGTACCCAAAGCTTCTTGCAATTTCTTCCAAAATCGTGAGGTGAATCTCGGATCTCTATCCGACACGATAGAAATAGGTACTCCATGTAATCTCACAATCTGAGAGACATACAATTCGGCTAGTTTATCCAATGAAAGATCCGTACGCACGGGGATAAAGTGAGCCGACTTAGTCAGTCTATCAACAACAACCCAAATCGCATCCTTCTTACTTGCGGACAATGGCAGTCCGGACACAAAGTCCATTGTGACTCGGTCCCATTTCCACTCGGGTATCATGATCGACTGAAGTAACCCTGAAGGCACTTGATGTTCCGCTTTCACTTGTTGACATATTAAACATCTCGAAACAAAGTCGGAGATGTCTCGTTTCATACCATGCCACCAAAACCGACGTTTCAAGTCATTGTACATTTTCGTGCTCCCCGGGTGAATTGACGTTCGGCTACAATGGGCTTCATTCAGAATCATCGGAATGAGTTCCGAATTCCTTGGAACACACAAACGACTTCTAAACCTCAAACAACCATCATCATCAATCTGAAACTCCGATTCCTTGTTCGGAACACACTCAGCTCGTTTTGCAACCAATTCATCATCGACTTTCTGAGCTTCACGAATTTGATGAGTCAATAATGGTTTGGCTTTTAATTCAGCTACTAACACATTGTCAGGTAGAACAGACAAGTGTACATTCATCGCTCGCAAAGCAAACAGTGATTTCCGGCTTAAGGCGTCCGCAACCACATTAGCCTTTCCCGAGTGGTAATCAATGACAAGCTCGTAATCTTTCAACAACTCAAGCCAACGTCTTTGTCGCAGATTCAAGTCTCGTTGAGTCATCAAATATTTGAGACTTTTGTGATCCGAAAACACATGGCACTTCTCACCAAACAAATAATGTCACCATATTTTCAATGCAAACACAATGGCGGCTAGTTCGAGATCATGGGTCGGATAATTTCTCTCGTGTGGCTTCAATTGTCTCGACGCATAGGCCACAACTCAACCTTCTTGCATCAATACGCAACCCAACCCAAGTAGGGATGCGTCACTATAAATGACAAACTCTTTACCCGATTCGGGTTGCACCAAAATTGGAGCTTCAGTCAAATGAGTTTTCAGTTGATCGAAGCTTTTGTGACATTTCTCCGTCCATTCGAACTTAACATCCTTTTGAAGTAACTTCGTCATTGGTGTGGCTATCATCGAGAAACCTTTGACAAATCGTCGGTAATAACCGGCGAGCCCTAGAAAGCTCCGGACTTCGGTAACATTTCTCGGAGGCTTCCAGTTAAGTATGGCTGAAATTTTGCTCGGGTCAACTCGAATACCCGATGCGGATACCACATGACCCAAGAAGCTAACCTCTCTTAACCAGAACTCACACTTACTGAACTTAGCATATAACTGCTTATCCCGCAAAATTTGCAACACTAGCCTCAGATGCTCAGCATGTTCGGTCTCATCTCTTGAATAGACCAAGATGTCATCAATAAACACAACTACGAACCGATCCAAATACGGCCTGAAGATCCGATTCATCAAATCCATAAACACCGCAGGGGCATTAGTGAGCCCAAACGGCATCACTAAGAACTCGTAGTGATCGTACCTCGTTCTGAAAGCAGTTTTGGGTACGTCCGAATCTCGAATCCGCAACTGATAATAACTCGATCTCAAATCTATCTTTGAAAACACCGATGCTCCCTTTAATTGATCAACCAAATCATCAATACGCGGTAACGGATACTTATTCTTTATCGTCACTTTATTTAGTTGACGATAGTCAATGCACAACCTCATGGTTCCGTCCTTCTTTTTCACGAACAATACTGGTGCACCCCAAGGTGAGAAACTTGGTCGAGCGAAACCTCTATCCGTCAACTCTTGCAATTGAGCTTTCAATTCTTTTAACTCGGTTAGTGCCATACGATACGGAGCTATCGAAATTGGCGTAGTTCCAGGTACAAGCTCAATACCAAACTCTATCTCCCGAACAGGTGGCAAACCCGGTAATTCTTCAGGAAAAACATCCGGGTATTCACAAACCACCGGCACAGATTCGGGTTTCTTTCCTAACTCTTTGTCATCAAGTACATACGCAAGGTATGCTTCGCACCCTTTTCTTACATATTTCTGGGCCAACATTGCCGATATTACAGCTGGCAATCCCCTTAAGTCCGTAGACTCAATTCGAATTATCTCGTTATTTGCGCACCTCAAATCAATGGTCTTGCTTTTGCAATTCACAACCGCATCATGCGCGGTTAACCAATCCAAACCAAGAATAACGTCAAATTCGTCAAACGGCAAAAGCATCAAATCGGCCGGAAGACAGGATTCTCGGATTTTTAGAGGGCATCTCTTACACACTTTATCAACAAGTACGCATTGACCCAAAGGGTTTGACACTCGAATTACGAACTCAGTAGACTCAACAGGTAGAGTCTTACTGGATGCTAAGGTTTCACATACATATGAATGAGTAGAGCCAGGGTCAATCAATGCAATCACATTAGTATCAAAGAGAGTGAAGGTACCAGTGATGACGTCAGGGGAGGATGCCTCCTCTCGTGCGCGGATGGCATATGCTCTAGCAGGAGTGCGGTTCTCGGCTCGAATAGCCATATCAGAGGCCCCTCTCTGACTACCACCCCTACCTCCTAAAATTCTCGGTGGTCTATCTCTAGTTGTCACTCCACTAGGTCTTGCACCTTGAATCTTATTCTTCTCATCAAGCTCTGTGCAATCTCTAATGAAGTGGTCCTTCGAACAGCATCCGTAACAGGCCCTGTTAATAGACTTACCCCAACATTCACCTATGTGTCGTCTTCCACATTGGGGACATTCAGGTTTCTCTAGACGATTATTGCCCACACTAGCTACCGAAGTAGCTCGGGAGTCCGTCGATGGTCTTGCTCTGATGGAAATTCCCGCAGTCGTCCTCGACTTATTAGTGTCCTCCCTGAACTTCTTTACGGCTGAGAACGGAGCTTTACCCGTCGATCTTTTACGGTAGTCTCTAGCTTCAAATTCAGCCTTCTTCTTCTCCTTTCCAAGTTCTTCCGCCTTGCAGGCTCGTTCGACTAGTGTTACGAATTCTTTTATTTCCAAAATACCCATTAGTAGCTTTAAATCCTCATTCAATCCTTCCTCGAATCTTTTGCACATAGCAACCTCATCAGCTACACACTCCCGGGCATACCTACTGAGTCTTACGAATTCATGTTCGTATTCAGATACTGTCATACGGCCTTGCTTGAGTTCCAAGAATTCCTTACGCCTTTGATCAATGAACCGTTGACTAATATATTTCTTTCGAAATTCCGTCTGAAAGAAGTCCCAAGTTACTCGTTCGTTTGGGACTATGGAAATCAGGGTCCTCCACCAATAGTAGGCTGAGTCCCGCAACAAGGATATAGCACACTTTAGACATTCATCGGGTGTGCATGACAGTTCATCAAACACCCGAATGGTATTATCAAGCCAGAACTCGGCCCTTTCAGCATCATCAGTAACTATGGCCCTGAACTCCTCAGCCCCGCGCTTCCTAATCAAGTCTACAGGTGGCTTACGCAGCCTCACAGGATCAGTAACTGATGGCATTACTGGCTCCGGGGGTGGATTATTCAAATTCGGGAATTGTTGGACAGCCGGATTGGTTCGGGCATACTGCGCGACCCATTCATTCATCATGGTAAAGAAGGCTTGTTTAGCCCCCTCACCTTGATTATTCGCAGATGACTGAGGTTCAACAGGCGGCGTCCCTTGTGCAGGAGCAGCCGCTACACTTTCAATGTCATCCGCCGAGGTTCTCTCTACACCGGGATCCATTTACTAATCAAAACATAAATTTTAACCGTCAGAAGTCATCACACAGTTAAACATTAACATTCGGCATGTATAGCTAGACTCATACGCGCAATGGTAGTCCTAGAACCGACTAAACCATAGCTCTGATACCAATCAAATGTAACACCCCGAACCCGAAACCGACACCGGAGTCGAACACGAGGTGTTAACTGACTTTAACCCCTTATAAAATTTATTTTCCAGACACTGCCCAATCTGTGTACTAGTCGTTTTAAAAATCATATCTTGAGTTTCGTAACTCAAAAATCAGTTTCGTAATTTTTCCTAGAAACTAGACTCATGTGCCCATCTATGTATTTTTTCTAGAATTTTTGGTCGGGCCAATTAGTACAGTTTATTAGTCAAAGTCTCCCATGTTGCAGGGGTCGACTACACTGACCTTTTCCCATTACGACTTGGATATCTCCCTGCACGGGGCTTCAATACTGATGCTGTTTGTTTATATGAAAAATAGACTCAGAGGGGAATCTGTACATATATGGTACGACCCCTAATTATCTCTGGTTAATTTATAATGAATTTCCAAATTCGGAGCAGGGAATCCAGAAACCGTTCTGGCCCTGTCCCACAAAAATCTGATTATCTCTTAATATACTGCCCATATGATCTTTTCGTTACTTCCTCATGAAAACAGACTCATCGAGCTTCGATTACATAATTTATTCATCAATTAATTCCACTCCTACTATTTTTAGTGATTTTTCAATCTCATGACACTGCTGCTGCCAGCATCTGTTACGAAAGTAACTAGGTCCATTTCATGCCTACCCTTGATCCAACTCAATCGAACATTCGTGCCATCTTCGCATGGCTTAAAGTTTACATGCCAAAGTTCAAACACAACGTAATAGCTTATACATGCCAAAATGTTCTTCTAAGCCAACTAAGAAGAAAGTACCAAAACTTGCTATCCGGTGTGATGACTTCGATGACGGCCTGACCCCGCAAAATAGATGAGTCCAAGCAACCTATAATGGGTGACAAGGAAACACCGAGTGAGTTTATAACTCAGTAAGTCATAAGCAATGCACTACCATCCATCAATAACATTATCACAAGAGGAAACAAAATGGGACGAGACAATTACTCCATCCATACCGAACCATACCATAGTTCCTCCAACCTATCGATTCAGTTTCATATCAATTCATGCATTCACATTCCATATACTCATCAATAGGACATTGAAGCATTTTCATAAATCAATTTATTTTCGTTACAATCAAACGACTAAACGGCCTTTCACCCATCCTACGATAAATTTTATGTACGTGACTTCAAGTATATTTGTCACATAGGTTCAAACTTACCGAGCTCAACACCAAGTATAAGCATAGCACCTATTAGCCATGTACTCAAGACACTTACCCGATCCGCTGTCCGCGATCGACTCAATAGTGTCGCACACATAGTGTCCATAATGATTCACGAATGTATATTGAGTCCGCACACTCAGTGCTATATAATCAACTCGCACACTTAGTGCTACGTAATCAAATCGCACACTTAGTGCTACATAGTCAAACTCGCACACTTAGTGCCGCATGGTCAATTCGCACACTTAGTGCATCATATTCATTTCGCACACTTAGTGCAACATAGTCAAATCGCACACTTAGTGCTGTACAATTTAATCCCGCGCACTTAGCGCCAATCTCATTGTCATAAATGGTTATACCCGCACGTTTAGTGCCGAGATCAACAACTCAGTACATCTTACCTCTTTTCTTTTCATTCAACAATTTCATCATCACATACGTACATGCATATATATATATGTATATTTATTCATTCCATTCAGCATCAATACATAAACATTATGACCATTTGAAATAATACCAACTACATGCTTAATGACTTACCTTGTGTTGGGTAAGACGGTTCCAACTCGGCTACTCGATGACCTTTTCTTTGCCTTTGCTCAATTCACCTCCTTTAACTCCTTGAGCTTAATCAATAATTTAACTAGTTTAACCACCTTGCTAAATATTTACAATCCAATTTCACATGTATATGTATGTTAGTATATTCGGCTAATAACCTCATGCAACTACCATATCATCAAAAATCTAATCACACATGCACATGCATTAGGTAAGTTACCTTTGCTAATTTTAAACCCAACATCACACAAGCTCTCAAGTGATGGCCGAATGCTTCTTTTGTTACCCAACTAATCATTCGACAATTTCATCCCCTTTACCACCCTTTTATGCCTAATTATCTAAATCAAGATAAGATCATCAACATGCCTAACCATAGCCGAATGTGCAACATTAATCTATCACCTCTATCTCTTAAATACTATCAAGTTCATTTACTTCTAATTTCTTAAGTTCAACATCTTAATGCCCATTATACATAATCAAATTTAACATCATCTATATATTTACTCATATGGCCAAATATACATACCTCCATATAATATCATTTTCATTCCATTTAACACTTAATTTCCACCACATAAACACTTGGCCGATTTTGCTAGCACACAAGCCTATGACCGAATGTCCTTGACCTCTAGTCACCTAGATTTTTATTCTTTAAGCCTCATCCAACTCATGTTTTTCATTGACAACCTCCTTAACTTCAATTTATTCACATCTTTAATCATGCTACATTCGACCATTATTTAACAATAATTCATGCATCCTTTTTATTAAACACTCAAAATCAACCATCTTCATACCTCATCACCAAAGACATCAAAATACCAACCAAGAATGTAACATTCATGGCCGAATATCATCTCCATCAATTAACAAAATTTGAACCATGGCTAGGTAGATTTTCACTTACAACTTTAAATATACATGAATCTCAAAGAATAATATCAAACATACCTTAGTCTAGCAAACCACCATAGCCGATTTTCTCAAGCTTTTCCCCTTCCTTTCTTTCCTCTATTCGGCCAAGGATGTTCAAGAATGAACACTTTTTTTTTGTTTTCTTTCTTCAATTCACGGCAACAAGGGGGTATGGATGAGACCATGTTATTAATTTTTTTTCATCACCCTTCCTTTCATTATTTAATCACCATGCTCATTATTTTATTTTTCTTAACATACATCACTAGCATAACATGTTGGAGACATGTTTCCACCCATAGCATGGCCGGCCACTACATATTAGGGAGGGGGAATTTGACATGCAAGTCCCCTTTTTCTTCCCCATGCACTAATAGGTCCTCATGCATTGACCTATCACATTCTAAAATTTTCTCATATAAGTCCTATTGACTAAATTCACATGCAATCGACTAAATCGAAGCTTGAAATTTTCACACAATCATGATTACATATTCTAGACAATAAACATCACATTCAAACCTTTCGGTGACTCGGTTTAGCGGTCCCAAAACCACTTCCCGACTAGGGTCAATTTTGGGCTGTCACAGCCGAGGTAGTACACGGGTTGGGTCTTCGTCTTCAAGACATATGCCGACAGCAGATGCACCAGTACCATCGGCAACAGAAGTGAAGTCTCATGATCAAGGTGCTGGGGATGACGCTCTATCTCAGGCAATGCTTCGTGTTCTGGAAAGGGTCACCGAGGCAAGCACGGGTAACAGAATTCGAGGATCTATTTTCGAGTGACTCCGGGCTAATGGGGCAGAGATCTTTAGTGGCGTATCTAGTGTAGCCCCGAATGTGGCTGAGTACTGGTTAGAGGCTACGAAATGGATCATGGATGATTTGGATTGTTCCGTAGAGCAAAAGCTGAAGGGAGCTATATCATTGCTACGGGATGAGGCTTACCAGTGGTGGCTCATTGTGAGAGATGGGACCCCTGTTGACAGGGTGACTTGGGAGCTGTTTAAGACGGTCTTCAAGGGAAAGTATGTTGGGGCGAGTTATATGGACGCCCGCAAGAAAGAATTTCTGAATCTGGTTCAAGGAGGTAAGATAGTTGCTGAGTACGAGGCTGAGTTTCTGAGGCTGAGCCGGTATGCCGTTGGGATAGCCGCTACAGAGTATGAACGTAGTGTGCACTTCGAGGATGGTCTTAGAGATGAACTTAGGGTGCTAATTGCTCCGCAGAGGGAGCGTGACTTTGCTGCTTTGGTGGAGAAAGCTAAGATAGCTGAGGAGGTAAAGCGCACCGAAAGACAGAATCGTGAAAAGGATCAAAACCATTTTCGAAGGGATTCGGGACCCTTGGGTGGTGCAAATAGGAGTGCTAAAAGGGCAAGAGTAGAGGAGCCAGTTCGAGCAGTATCGATGAATGTTGTTAGACCACAAATTTGTAGGGACTGTGGCAAGGTACATCTGGGCAAGTGTAGGAAACATTCTAGTGCTTGTTTCTGGTGCGGGTCTATGGAGCATAGAGTCAAGGACTGTCCTCAGAAAATAGATCAGGTTCAAGCAGAATGGAGGGTTGCCCAACTAGCGAGAGGTGGACCACAGCCACCAAGAGGACGTGGTCAAGGTAGGGGCAGTAATGGAAATGGTTAGGGAAGAGGAGCACCTGGCAGAGGTACTGAAAATGATGAGGCTCGACAGCTAGTGTTGGTGTATCTAGCTCGTCGGCGAGAGGAGGGTGATGCACCCGACATCATAACTGGTACATTCTTGATTTCTAGCATGCCATACACTGCTTTGATAGATATTGGATCTACTCATTCATATGTTACATGTGCCATATCTGGGTCGTTGGGTGTGCACTCTAAGGAGACTGTGAGCGGGGTATCAGTACTAAGTCCTTTGGGTCACTCGGTTAGGGTAGACAAACTGTATAGAGACATACCTTTAGAAACTCAAGGTAAGATTTTCGCTGGAGACTTGATGGAATTACCATTCGGAGAATTCAATCTTATCCTGGGGATGGATTGGCTTATTAAGCATAGGGCAACTCTGGACTGTGCAGTTAAGTGAATGGTGTTAAAGACTGCAAAGGGTGAGGAGGTTATGATGATAAGTGAGTGAAGGGATTATTTGTCCAATGTGGTGTAGGCGTCGAGAGTCGAGAAGTGAATTCGTAAGGGCTGTGAGGCTTATTTGGCATGTACAAGTCAGTCGGAGACTGAGGGTCTGACGGTGGATAAAGTTAGAATCATTAAGGAGTTCCAAGATGTTTTTCCAGAAGAGCTCCCGGGATTGCCTCCGGATTGGAAAGTCGAGTTTGGAATTGACTTGTTGCTTGGAACGGCACCAGTGTCCATCGCACCATACAGGATGGCACCAAAAGAGTTAGTGGAACTGAAAGCACAAATTTAGGAGTTGTTGGATAGAGGCTTCATTAGGCCGAGTGTGTCCCCGTGGGGAGCACCGGTGTTGTTTGTGGAGAAGAAGGATGGGACGATGCGGATGTGCATCGATTATTGGCAGTTGAACAAACTAACGATTAAGAATAAGTACCCTTTGCCACGAATCGGCGACTTGTTTGACCAACTTAGAGGAGCTTCGGTATTTTCCAAGATTGATCTTTGATCTGGATATCATCAATTAAGGGTCAAGGAGGTAGATATTTATAAGACAGCATTCAGGACTCGGTATGGGCATTACGAGTTTTTGGTTATGCCATTTGGGTTGACGAAGTCTCCTGCAGCATTTATGGATCTGATGAATCGGGTATTCCAACCATTCTTGGACCGATTTGTAGTCGTTTTTATTAATGATATTTTGGTATATTCTGAAACTAAAGAGGAGCATGATGAGCATCTCTGCATTGTGCTGTAAGTACTGAAGGAAAGAGAACTTTATGCGAAATTCAGTAAGTGTGAATTCTGGTTGAGGGAAGTGACTTTCCTAGGTCATGTTGTCTCTGCGAAGGGGATCAAGGTGGACCCTCGAAAGATTGAAGTGATTCTGGAGTGGAAGCCACCTAGGTCGGTGTCAAAAATTTGGAGTTTTCTGGGTTTGGCAGGGTACTATAGAAGGTTTGTGGAAGGCTTTTCAGTGTTGGCAGCACCTTTGACAAAGCTTATAAGGAAAGGAGCACCGTTTGTATAGACCGAGAAGCAGTAGGAAGCTTTTGAGAAGTTGAAGGAAGTCCTAACCGAAGCACCTGTATTGATTCAGCCGGAGTCTGGGAAGGGTTTTACCGTGTATAGTGACGCATCACATGTGGGTTTGGGCTGTGTGTTGATGCAAGAGGCTAAGGTGCTTGCTTATGTGTCGCGACAACTTAAGCCTCACGAAGTGAACTATCCTACCCACGATTTAGAATTGGCAGCAGTAATCTTTGCACTTAAGAGTTGGAGACACTATCTGTACGGAGAAAAGTGTGTCATATACACGGATCATAAGAGTCTCAAGTACTTGCTAACTCAGAAGGAGTTGAACCTTAGGCAACAGAGATGGATAGAGTTGCTTAAGGATTATGACTGTTCGATTGAGTATCAACCAAGCAAGGCTAATGTGGTAGCCGATGCCCTAAGTCGTAGAGCTATATCTGAGCTGAGAGCAATGTTTGCTCTTTTGAGTCTGTATGATGACGGTAGCCTGTTGGCTGGTTGCAAGTAAGGCCAGCCTGGGTGGATCAGGTTAAGGAAAAGTAGTTGAAGGATGAGTCTTTAGTTTCTCGATTCCAACAAGTTGAGAAAGGGGAAACTTTTGAGTTTGGGTTGAATAGTGAGGAAGTCTTGTGTTTCCGAGGGAGAGTTTGAAATCTGAAGAACTCTGACATAAGGCAGTTAATACTGAAAGAAGCTCATGGAGGACTTTGTGCTATGCATCCTGAAGGAAATAAGTTGTATCATGACTTGCGAGGATGGTATTGGTGGCCTGGGCTTAAGTGAGAAGTAACAGAGTTTGTGGGGAAATGTCTGACGTGCCAGCAAGTGAAAGCTGAGCATCAACTACCTTCCAGACTTTTGCAGCCAGTTAAGATACCACTTTGGAAGTAGGAAAGGGTAACCATGGACTTTGTAAGTGGGCTACCCTTGACACCAACGAAGAAGGACACGGTTTGGGTGATTGTGGATAAGTTAACCAAGTCTGCTCATTTCATACCTGTCCGCACTGATTATTCACTTCAGAAGTTAGCCAAATTGTACGTGGTGGAGATTGTGTGACTTCATGGGTGCCAGTATCGATTATCTCTGATCGAGATCCTAGGTTCACATCTCGGTTCTGGCAAAAGTTGCATGGAACGTTGGGAACGCGATTGAATTTAGCATGGCTTTTCATCCTCAGACTGATGGTCAGTCGGAAAGGATTATTCAGATTTTGGAAGACATGTTGAGGGGATGCGTTATCAACTTCCGAGGTAGTTGAGAGGATTACTTGTCGTCAGTAGAGTTTGCGTATAACAACAGTTACTAGGCGAGTACCTGAATGGCACCATATGAAGCGCTGTATGGATGTAGGTGTCATACACCTAGTTGTTGGACTGAGTTGGGAGAATGACAGGTTCTTGGACCTATGTTGGTAGCAGATACTGAAGATAAGGTCAGGATAATCAGAGATCGGTTAAAGGAGGTATCTGATAGGCAAAAGTTGTATGCAGATTTGAAGCGTAAGGAGATTGAGTACTCAGTGGGTGATATGGCCTTCTTGAAGGTTTCACCTTGGAAGAAGATATTAAGGTTTGGTAAGAAGGGCAAGTTGAGTCCGCGATTCATTAGTCCTTATCGAGTTCTTAAGGGAGTAGGTCCAATGGCTTATCAATTGGAATTACCTCCGGACTTAGACAGGATTCACGATGTTTTCCACGTCTCCATGTTAAGGCGATATCGTTCTGACTCTACTCATGTCGTACTGGTTGTAGAGATTGAAGTGCGGCCTGATATGACTTTCGAGAAAGAGCCTGTGCAGATACTGGATCATGATGTTAAGGTTCTAAGAAGGAAGTCAGTTCCCTTGGTAAAAGTGCTTTGGCATAATCATGGCAGAAAGAAAGCTACTTGGGAGCCAGAAAGGCGATGCGACAACAATACCCTCATTTGCTTGAATCAGGTAAAATTTTGAGGACGAAATTTCTTTAAGGGGAGTAGAGTTGTAACGCCCCGATTTTTGGGCTTGGAAGTATTAGGCCTTGAGTCTAGGTTCGGATAGAAGACGGCCCAAATAATTTGGATGTTATTTTTATTTTTATTATTATTTCGTATGTCTAGTTTAGTAATTAAATAAATTACGAAGGGTTATGGTGTGGAAAAAAGGGTCCAGGGCTCGGTCCATAGCTTTAGCAAAATTCTTAAATTTTGCCTCTTAAGGGAATTCGGGTAGTAAGCCCTATTAATAATTTGGGCTGAGTTTTAGCACAAGCAGGCATCTGGCCCAGTGGCTAAGGACGTTAGGAGGGCGTGGAAGGTGCCTGGGTTCAAGGTACGGCGTGCGCAAATTGGGTGTTTTTTTTAATATCCAGGTTGCGGTTGGAATAGGGGTTAAAAGGAGTTGCGAGCATAAACCAACACAAGGAGCGCCTATGGCGCAGTGGCAGCAGCGTGCTGGGCACACGGAGAGGGCGCAGGTTCGAATCCTTGCGTGGGCGAATTCCGTTTTATTTTTAAAGCGGGCCAAAACTGAAGCAGGTAAGGTTTATAATTAATTGTGACCCTATATTAGTAAAGAAGGAAGCGTGGTGCAGTGGCCAGTAGCACTGGCGAAGGCGCAAGGACGAACGAAGGTCTAGGGTTTAAGCCTCACCTCACGCACAGAAGGCTTGGGTTTTTGCTACACGTATAGGGAAGGAGTTTGGGTCTGATCAGGACTCCTGGCAGCATGCTGACGCAGTGCAAGGGTTGGATAAGGATATTGCTAATCGGTGGAAGAGTTTGAACTGATCAGGGGATTGGGTAAGGATGAGATAATGGAGGAAATTTAGGAGCTGATCAAGGAGCTTGGTGTTGGCCGAATGATGGACTCTTGAGGAGCAAGAGTTGGCCGGCCAAGGGTCTTTAGTATAGGCAATTCGGCTAGGTCTATGTGCCATTATTTTTTTTTCCTTGTCGAATATTATTTCCCTTCTCCCCTCTCTTTCATTCATCTTTTCTTTTCTTTTCTCCATAGCCGAACCCATACTCTTCTCTCTCTGTCTCTTCCCTTATTTTCCTTTCTTCATTATTTCGCAGTAGCCGAATCTCATCATATCCGAACCTCTATTCTTTTCTTCCTTAAAAAGCTGAAACCCTCATACCTGTAGAATAGGAAGCTGAATCTTTGGCTACTTGAATCTATTTCTTCTCGTAACTACGGTGGATTGGAGTTAAAATCATAGATAGGAGCAGTTTTCTGGGCCGAACAATGATTGGTAAGTTGTCGAATAACTTCCGTTAATTATTTATGATTTAAGATAAAAGTCGAAACCCCTTAAGGGTGGCTAGCGTTTGGACTAAAGGCGTTGGTGCCTCTTTCTTTTTAATTGTGTAAGAGTTAGCATGGACAAGGGAGCGTGCAGTAAAGAGTTTGAAGACTGATTCGGATTGGATCTCTAGATCTAATCCATATTTCGGCAAAAAGGTAAGAACTCTAGGGTCTAAGGAATGTTGGCCGAATATTGTAAGAGGGAGATAGTACGTAGCTTGTTTTCGATTTGTAGACTAACGTTTAGTAACTCAATTGTAGGCAACTCATGAGTGGATCTCGCCAATGTACTGTTACAAGTCAGGTGTGTAAACGACACCCACTCATAGACTAGATCGGCAAAAGCCGAAAAATCGAAATGTTGAAAAGCCGGCATCTTGTGAACTTGTGAGAGTGCGAGTGCTCGTGAGGTGGTTTGTTTGTTAATTTTGGTAATCATAAGCGGTATGATTGTAGAGTGCGTAAATTCGTGCACTTCGGTATATTTGGCTTAATGGGCCGAAACGGGTTAATGGGCCAACAGGCCCAATTCGGTAAAAACGCTCGATAAGTGTTTCTATTAATGCTTAATGACTGTAACATGTAAGTAAACCCTAAATAGTTGAATTTACTAAAATACCCTAAGCATGAAAATTACCACTATACCCTTAGGTGCAAAATTACCATTATACCCCTAGGGTTAGTTTTGACTAAGATGCATGATGTTCTGATTCTATTTGTTGTATGCCATGACATGTATATCTATTGCATGAGATATGGGTTATATTGATGGAGGAAGCATTCTGGTGGCTATGCCACAAATATCTGTTTCTGGTGGCTTTACCACAAATATCTGATTCTGGTGGCACTGGCACAAATATCTGTATCTGGTGACTCTGTCATAATATCTGTTCTGGCAGTCATACTGTAAACTTGTGACGTGTAGCGGATGGGTGGGTCGAGTAGTCTCTCCACATGGTGTAAGGTTGGCACGAGGGTGTATACTGATGGATATGGGTTGAGTTTTTTACATACATGATATATCTGTTCTGTTTCTGTTATGGGCCTATGGCTTCATTCTGAATTCTGTATATGGCTAAGGCCTGACTTGATCTGTTTCTGTGGTTTGAACTGATCTGGACTATGGTTGGGTTATTTTACACACTGAGTTTTCCAAACTCTCCCCTTAATTTTATCCATGCAGGTAACCCTCAACCATAGTGGACTTGGAGCTGTGAGGGATTCGGAGTGGCCACATGTTTTGCAAGCTCGATTTTTTTCTTATGACTTGATTAGTTTTTATTTACTTTAATTATTTTGGGTTTAAGTTGTAATAAGGCCGCTTTGATTATTTTTAATTGCTTTAGTATGATTATTAGCTTAGGCATGATATTGATTTAAATGTCTGGAATTGAATAGCTCTAGGGCACATTTTAAAGAAATTACCTGATTTCAAAATATCGTGAAACAAGACAAAGCTTCCATAACGAAAACGTTTTCAAAGATTAATCAGTGCTTTTAAAGGCTTAAAACAAAATGGATTTTCTTGAACAATCATTCAGTTCAAGTGTGGCAATGGCCGTGTGCATGTCTAGGAGTGGATCCGTGGAGAGCTTTGTACTTAAGCAGTCTGATAGACTCACCTCCTCTTTTCTGGTATCCTACCTGGTGCACAGCTTTCATTCACTTTAACCTATAACAAAGGTATTCTTTAAACACTAAGAAAGATTTTAGATAAAACATGGGTTTTACAGCAACGTTTCAATCTGACACGCCAGATTCGGCTGTAACCTTTGGCTGGGTTTGGTGTGACAACCCAAATTAGACCCTGGTCGGAATGTGGTTTCGAGACCACATTACCGAGCCAAAAATTTATTTTCGTGTTTAATTGCATAAATTGTTGTGTGACAGTGAATATATGAGAAATTAAATGCTTAATATTAGCATTAGGATTGTGAATTAATTCAAAAAGGACCTAGTTGACGAAGTTAGAAAAGATGATAGATGAATTATAAGGATTAATTAATAATAGGGTGAGGAAGCATGGCTTTGCATGTCAAATTGCCCATAAAATTCATGGTGGCCGGCCAAGGAGTGATGATGCTCCACTCATTCTAATTTAATATGTTTTCTTTTGGTGAACAAATGATGGGGATAATAATAGGAAAGGGAACAAAAAAAATGGGTGTCATACTTGCCATCTCCTAGCCGAAAAACCAAGAAAAAGAAGGGAAAAAAAAACTTGGAAAGAATTCGGCCATTGCTTGTGCCTAGGAGGAGTGTTTGATGTTGTGGCATGAAAATGAGGGAGTTTGAATG
The DNA here is from genome assembly GCF_007990345.1 of Gossypium hirsutum. Classification (NCBI taxonomy): domain Eukaryota; kingdom Viridiplantae; phylum Streptophyta; class Magnoliopsida; order Malvales; family Malvaceae; genus Gossypium; species Gossypium hirsutum. The sequence goes on along the minus strand of NC_053431.1, from coordinate 78,456,890 downwards.
CTTAATAAGGAGGGAAGAAGGAGTGTTCATGTTTTCTTTCTTTTGCAATTGTTCTAACTAGAGGAAGAAGGGAAGCAAGATTCGGCCAAGGTGGTCCTTTAAGTGGATTAAGGTATGTTAATGCTCTATCATTGAAAATCTTTGTTATTTGGAGTGGCTCAAGTATAGAAGCTAGTCATGGCAATTTCTTTTTGTAAGTTAAGAAGATGAATTCGCCAGGTGGTTGTATTTCTTTGATGTCGTTTTGATGCTTTAGGGTATTGAGGGTTATTATAGATGAGTGGTCTGATTAATTGTGGATTTAGTAGTTAGGCAACCAAAGGTTCAATATTTTTGTTATGTGGTTATATGTGCATTTCGGCCATGGTCTTTGTTTGAATTTGAGATTTGTAATGTGATTTTCCTAAATTGTCTATGAATTTTTGGTTGTTGATTCCATGGTAATGGTATATTGAATCCATGACTTGAATCATGAAATTTAGTAAGGTTGCATTCGGCAACTTGCTTGGAATTAAAAATTGATGTCTAAGCTTAGGTGATTTCGATGATGATATATATATATTCATAAGTATATTTAGTTGATTCGGCTTTGGTAGTGCATGAGGTTATTAGCCGAATATACTAACATACATATACATGTGAAATCGGATTGTAAATATTTAGCAAGGTGGTTAAACTAGTTAAATTATTGATTTAGTCAAGGAGTTAAAGGAGGTGAATCGAGCAAAGGCAAAGAAAAGGTTATGAGTAGCCGAGTTGGAACGTCTTACCCAACACGAGGTAAGTCATTAAGCATGTAGTTGGTGTTATTTCAAATGGTCATAATGTTTATGTATTGATGCTGAATGGAATGAATAAATATACATATATATATGCATGTACGTATATGATGATGAAATTGTTGAATGAGAAAAAGAGGTAAGATGTACTGAGTTGTTGATCTCGGCACTAAACGTGCGGGATAACCATTTATGACATGAGATGGCGCTAAGTGCGCGGGATTAAATTGTATACACTAATGTCATTGACTATGTTGCCTAAGTGTGCGAAATGAATATGATGCACTAAGTGTCATGACCATGCGCACAATGTGGAGTTTGCTATGTACACTAAGTGTCATTGATTACGTGCACTAAGTGTGCGGATGATTATTGCACTAGGTGCGGCCATAATTTCGTGACATATGGACACATGTGTGGACACTTGAGTCGATACAGC